>NW_024519208.1:446914-588764 GCF_017590135.1 Pyrgilauda ruficollis
CCCCCCGACCCTCAGCTCCCTCTCCCGGCCCCCGGCTCCCCCCAGACGCGCTTCTCCTCCCCGACCCCCCTCTCCCCCATCCCTCAGCCCGTGTCGCCCCCGGCCCGCCCGCTGCCCCCGGCCCGATCCCCCCGCGCCCACCTCAGCGAGCGCCCGGTCCCGCTCCCCCCGGGTCGCCGCGGGGCGTGCCGGGAAACAGAGTCCCGCCAGTCACCGCCGCCGCTGCGCGCTCCGCGCTGTAAACTACAATTCCCAGAGTGCCTCGCGGCGCGCACCCACCGCTATCATGTGAGGGACTGGGCGGAGGGGAGGGGCGGTGGCGCGGGACGGCAGCCGGGAGGGACAGAATTGTCTGAGGTACCGGGACCGCGCCCGCCCGGGGGAGCTGCTGAGGGGGCCGGGACATGGCCGGGAGAGCGGGGACGTTCACCGGGCAGAGAGAGGGCTGCAGGGGAGCTCAGAGCCCCTGCAGAGCCTGGAGGGGCTCCAGGAGAGCTGCAGAGGGACTGGGGCCAAGGCCTGGAGGGACAGGACCCAGGGAATGGCTGCCACTGCCAGAGGGCAGGGCTGGATGGGATCTTGGGCAGGAATTGTTCCCTGTGAGGGTGGGCAGGCCCTGGCACAGGGTGCCCAGAGCAGCTGTGGCTGCCCCTGGATCCCTGGCAGTGCCCAAGGCCAGGCTGGGCAGAGCTTGGAGCAGCCTGGGACAGTGGGAGGTGTCCCTGCCGTGGCAGGGGTGGCACTGGGTGGGCTTTGGGGTCCCTTCCCACCCGAACCATTTTGTGATTCTGGTACAGCTCGGTCCTGAGAGCACAGAAGAAATTAAAGTTTTTCCAATCCAAAATCTTGAAGGATTCATTTTCAGTCTCACTCTCTGCAAAAATTTAAAATCACTCTTTCCAACATTATTAGTTGTTTGTGGGGGTTTTTTACTTTACTTTTTTTTTTTTTAACTTTTTTTACTTCATAAAACAGACTTTATTTTTGTTCCTGTATGTTTTGTGCAATATACATCTATGTACCCACAGAACACACCTCAGTAAAAAGGTTGTCACCCATACATTATGTTACTTTATAGTTAATGTAATGAAAATTTCCAACAACAGTTTTGTCCTTAAATTAGTATTTCTTCCTCCCCCTGCCCTCCCTTCTTAAGCTGCCTGGTCTAAAAGAGGAATTTTATTTTGTTTCTTTAATTTTTTTTTCTGGTCCCTTCCAGCCTGAGCACTTCTGGAGCTCCTTAAGTCCTTATTTTCACCACATTAGACTCCTTAATATAGCAGGGATCCCTCTGCAAGGTCCCAGCTCTGCAAATCCTATTAATTCGGGTGTATCAAACCCCAGCTGGCCTTTCAAAGCCATTTCCAAGCGCTGGGGCCGTGCTTTCTGTCCCTGCCAGCTCCAGCAGTGTCAGGCTCATCCCTCCTTGCTGAGAATGCTGAGACCTCTGTGAAAACCTGCCCGGAACTCTCCCCAAAGCACGCCGAGCTGCCCTGGAATCCCTCCGGATCCTCGCCACGCAGGGCAGATTTTGGGTGTGAACCAGCAGAGGTCACTCGGCCCCAGTAAATCCAGTGCTGCAGGACCAGTGAAACAGGGAGCGCTACTGGGGCGGCCACCCCAAACTCCTGTCCCTGTCCCGTGGGATCCTGTCCCTCCTGAGCCCGGGCTGCAGAATTCCCAGCTTCTCCCCTGCAGCCATTTTCCCTGAACATTTTATTTTTGTTATTTTTTTTTGTTTGTTTGTTTTTTGTTTAAAGAGCAGCTCTTCACACGTGATTTTTAAATGGATTTGCCACGCTTTAACTTATTATTTTATTTTATTTTATTTTCCCGAAATACACCAAAGAAACAGGATTTTATTTTTTTTTGGGGGGGTGGGGTGGAATTTTTAAAAATAACAAAAAACATAATAAAAATAATTTTAAAATAATATGAAAACAAATATTTTTTAAAATGAAAGCCAAAATGTCAGTGTGCAGCAAGCCAAGGGTCTGGAGCTCCCACATGGGACACAGCAGTTCCCTGGACACCCCAGGAACCCCAAAGTGGGTGATGGCCTTTCCCAACATCTCCACAAGCGGTGCCCTGCTTTGCCCAGGGTTTATCCCGCAATATCTGAACCCCAGATGGGTGGGAAGGAGGAGGAGGAGGAGGAGCTGTGTTGTCCCCTGGGATGGCCGAGGGCAGCAGTGGGAGCTGGCATTGTCTGACCCTGCTGCTCCAAGGATCCCTTTTTGTTGTTTCCCTGTGCCCCACAGCTCCTGGGCAGCCCAGCTGTGTGCAGGGGACACAGCCGTGACCTGCAGGGGACACAGCCCCGACCTGGGAATGGACACCCAGGTGAGGCTCACAGGGGAAGCAGAAGGAAACGAGGATGTGGCTTCACACCCAGTGATCCCTTTGACCTGTGTGCACCCCGAGCAGAGATTCGGACAGTGGGAGGTGTCCCTGCCATGGCAGGGGTGGCACTGGGTGGGCTTTGAGGTCCCTTCCAACCCAAATAATTCTGGGATTCTGATACAGCTCAGTCTTTAACCCATGGAAGAAATTAAAGCTTTTCCATCACTTTGAGGGATTCACTTCCACTCTCATTCTTTGCTAAAATATAAAATCATTATTTCCAACATTATATATATATGTATTTTTTTTTACCTTGTGAAACAGACTTTATTTTTCTTCCTGTAAATTTTGTGCAATATACATCTATGTACCCACAGAACACACCTCAGTAAAAAGGTTGTCATCCATACATTATATTACTTTTTATTTAATGTTATGAAAAATTCCAACAACAGTTTTTGTCCTTAAATAAACGTTTCTCCCTCCCCTGCCCTCCCTTCCTAAGCTGACTGGTCTGAAAGAGGAAATTTTATTTAGTTATTTTCTTTTCTTTAAAAAAATAGAAATTACAATCTTACAAGACAGAACATTCAATGAGAACAGAAGCATTTTCCTAAATCTAAAAAGTAAAACATTTCCATAAAACCTGTTGGTATCTACAGGTAGGTGTGTGTGGAGGGGTGGTCAATGGAAATAAAAGGTTTTCCATTTCTTCCTTTCATTCATAGAGATAAAAAATAACATAAAGCCGACTGAAACTTTATATATTTTTCTCTTTTCCACCAACATTCACAAGAATATATATTATATATATTTTTGATCCATCTTTATACACAGTGTGAGGGTTCTGTGGGTGGAAATGGACACTCAGCTAAACTGCCAGAGCAGACAAACAAACACTAAATTAATCTGGTCTGGAAAGGAGCCATGGCTGCCCAGGGCTGTTGGAAAGGAACATCCCGTGCTGGGATGGGAACGTCTCCAGAGCACCAGAGCCACGGGGGGCTCGGGGCTCCCGGGCCCCCTCCCCCCTGGCCACAGGGGAGAGGGAAATCTCCCTTTTTCGGGCATTTCTGCCCAGGCTTTGTCGTTCGCCCTTTCCCTGCGAGCTCCAAGCTCTGGGTGGCCCAGCAGGGGTGAGGAACCTTGGCACAGCCCTGGCAAGCCCCAGGCAGGGGCTGCCATCCCTTGCCATCCCTTTCCACCCCTTGCCATCCCTTTCCACGCGTGGCACCCGTCCCAGGCCAGGAATCACTGAATCGACACCCAATCACTTTATCCCCTCCCAAAAAATCATCTAATCAAGTCGGTTCCTCTAAAGAGAACTGAAAAGTGCAGGTTCCTGCAGTTTGGCAGGTCGAGTTACACGTGTTTAATACTTCCAGTCTTCCCTAGGTTCCCACGGGGGGGCTCTTATTGCTCAGAATAATCCAGAATCTCTCCCCATGGGCTGGACGCTGTGATGTTCCCAAATTAAGGTGCTTTCCTGGGTTCTTTGCCGGATGAAATGAAGTCGGTGGCGTTGACCATTGGTGTGTGTTGGGTTGTCTGACAAATACTGAGGGCAAAAAGAAGGGTGTGTGCTTTTTTTTTTTTTTTAATTTCTGTTTTTCCCCAAACGTTCCCAAACCCCCACGGGCTGTTCCCTCCGAGCGCAGTCACCTTCTGGGGCCGCTTTTCCCGGGAAGTGAACGGTGCTGTCGGAAATGATGCTTCCAAAAAAAAAAAAAAAGGCACAACCCTCTGGACGTAAAAGGCAGCACTGACTTCTCTCTTCTGTCCAAGCTTTGGAGAGGGCAGGAGAGGAGCCGGGCACATCCCCACGCCGTGGACGCTGCGCTGGACAGCGACGCATTGGCACTGGACGTGGCGTGGGGCCGTGGGAGGGCCGGCAGCCTTTTCCCAGAGACCTGGCTCCAGCGGAGAGGGGACCGAGGCTGGCAGGCTCCAATCTACTCCCAGAAGCAGTTGGGATGTGGTCAGCAAAGCCAGGGAGCTCAGGGCTGCGCGTGGCAGCTGCCGGGGAGGAACGCGGTCCCAAATTCCCTCTGCCTTGGAGCGGAGCAGAAATCCCATCAGCTTCCTGGGGAGTCTTCCCTCGTCAAGGTTAGTCCATGGTCTTCCCTAGGAGGTCTTTTTACAAAAGCAGGAATATCCTTCATGTTGCTAGAAAAGCTGCTTGTTTAGTTTGAAGGGTGCAGTTATGGATCCAAAGGTTTTGGCTCCTGCTCGGGGATGGTCCGAGCTGCCCGAGGATGGGGTTGGGTGCACAAGGAATCAGCACAAAGCAGGAAAGGGGTTTGGGATTTTAGCCCTTTGTCAGCAGAAACTGGGGCTGCCTCGGAGCAGATTTTTCCCTTGTAGGTTTTTGGCATTTGCTGCAATGGGAGCAGGAGCAGGGATGGAAAAATCCATCTGCAGAGCCACAGAGTCTCTCAAGCATCCCCTGCTGCCGTGGCCTGGAACAGCATCATCCCACCAATCCTTCCTTCATCGCCTTTTGAGCCTCCCAAGAGGAGCAGCAGGTCCCTAACACCACATTCCTTCCAACCAGCCTTACTCCTTGAAGGGAATAAGGACCTTTCACTTCCCCTTGGCTCCAACAGGCAGTTTCTCCCCCTAAAAAGCTCCTAAATCCTGCTAACTCAAGAGCAACTCCCAAAATAACAGTTCTAGGGAGCTCCTTGAGGGGAAAGCCTGGGTCCAACTCAACCTGCAGCCACATCTGGGCTCCTGTGTGTGGTGTGGGAAAGGGGAACCTGGGAATGGGACCAGCTGTGGGCTGGGTGGAGAAAAGGTCACAAACCCTGCTCTGGGTGCTGAACCATGGGGCAGTTTGAATGGGATTGATAAGAGAACTACACACAACAGCAGCACCCAGAGAGCCACCACTGCTGCGGCCACCACGGGGACAGGGACAGCCATGGGCCCCTCCAGTGGCCACGGGTGCCTCTGGGGTGGGATGGCCAGGATTTGGGCTCTGGCTGAAGTCCCACAGGCCTGCAAAAGCTTTTGGGATGCACAGAGGTGGCACGAGGCAGACGAACCTGCTGAACCAGCTCCACAAAGTCAGGTGGTCACCCAGCTGGACAAGGAACTGGCTGGGAATTTGGGAAAATGCTGTGATGCAGGGCATGGAGACCCTGCACAATTTTTGCCCTGCTACACTGGGCATCTTTTCCCTCAAACCAGCTTCCCCCACAGGAAAATCCTGTGCTGAATCCCCCACCAGCCACAGGCAGACCTTTCTTGGCCAAGCTCCCGGGGTTCCGCTGCACCCGTGGGAGATGAAATAAAGCAAAGGCTCTGTCCTTTCCCTCTCCTCAGCTGCAGCCCCAACCCGACCCGGCCGAGTCAGCATCGCCCCTTCTTTATCCCATGCCTGATGTTCGGGTTAAAAAACCACAATAAAATAAAAATAATAATTAAAAAACAAAGAAATAAAAATGGGAGGTGGAGAGTGCAGCCGGGACAGCGGGAAGGGCACTCCCTCCTCCCGTGTCACCGGGAGCAGCCGGTCCCTCACCACTGCCAGGAGCATCTCCTCTCCCAAGCAGAGATTTCACATTCATTTCACTGGTATGGCAAAGTCCATTTGCTTTTTCCTTCAAGGTGCTTTACATTCAAGAGCTATTGCAATCCACAGCGAGGAGACGGGGCCAGGGAGGCGCCGCAGCCCCCCTCGGGGTTCTCTTGCCTTTGATTATTTGATTTAAATAAATTGCCCCAAACCTCTGAAGTGCAGTTTGTCTCCAAATTTTGGGGAACTCGAAGGGGGCCGCTGGCTCCTGGCCTTAGCTCTCCCGGGGGTCGCTGTACTGAAGCTCCGAGTTGAAAACCTCCTTATAGAGGGGGGGGAAGTTCATGGCAGTCTCCGGGTGCAGGAGACGGAAAAATTCCAGCTTGTCCAAGTGCAGGTTGCAAATGGTCTTCATCAAGGGCAGCTTGGAAACCATCTGCAGGGAGAGAAGGAGCTGGTGACCACGGGGATGCTGGCTGTGGTGGCCCTGATGCTGCTGTTCCCCCTCTCCTGGGGACAAGCAGGGGGGTTTGGGGATCACTTGGTGTCCCCTGCGCTGCTGTTCCCCCTTCCCTGGGCACAGGGGGTGGGTTTGGGGATCACTGGCTTTGCCTGACACTGGGGCATCAGCAGAGTGCCCAGACTGCCACCAGCCTGGCAGCAACCTGGCCTCACCCCCAAACCCACATCTTTCCACGGGGGTCTCCTCCTAACCCCAGCTCTGTACAGGTCAAAACATTCCCAAAATGGCTCCTTTTACCTAAAAAAACCCACTTCCTGATGTACTGCCAGGTTCAGCAGCACAGTGCTGCCTCTGCCTGCACCACAATGGGGATTCACAGCCCTTGGAAGTAAAAATTCTCCTTCTCTGACAGGTTTGGGGTCTCTCTCTCCAAAATGCCCGTGTGGTTCGTGAGCTCTGGCACAGCCCTGTCCCCCAGCTCAGACACCCCCTGCAGCCCTGCCCGGGTTTCCTGTGCCACTACCTTCGAGAGCTTGTCCTCAGCGGAGTGTTTCTTCTGGATCTCGTGCTGCAGGGCCACGTAGATCTTGTCCTGGAGCTTTTGCACCTTCTTGGACTCGGTCAGCCATGGGCGGTCTGCGGGAGAGGAAGGACAGAGTCACCCCTTGCTGGATTAAGTTCTTTTCTGACTTACAGATGGGGCAACAGAGAGGCGTTTTAAGAACTTTTATTTTATTTTTAGTCCTATGTAAGGGTGAGACAATATATATGTTCTAATTCTATCACAATTAGAAGCTAACTATTAGAATGCTGTAACTATTAGAGGCTAATCCAGTTCCCACAACCACAGGACCAGTCACCACAGGGGCAGAGCCACCACAGGGTCTCTCCTAAGCACAGGGCAGTTGCCCCTGGCTTTTTTAGCCCTCCCTGCTCTCCAGGATGGTTTTGGGGTTACTTGGCTCCTCTCTCTGCTCCCCACCCCACCCTGGGTGACACTGTTCCTCTTCCCACCAAGGAAATTTGACAGATGCATTTTGTCCACCTTTAGATGCATTTTCCCCCCAAGTTCCTTTCCCAGGAATAACTGAAATCATCCACCAAGGAAGGTTTTTATGGGGTCAGCTCTCCCCACAGGACACCCCCAGACGTGGGGCCCCCCAGTACCTGGGGAGAGCAGGACAGCAGCAGTGAAGAGGGCGAGCTCCTCGTCCGACAGCTGCAGGCGGCACAGGGTCCTCCCCAGCTCGAAGACAGCACCGATGAGGTCGTCACAGCCTGAGCAGGGGACAGCAGGGACACGTCACTGTCACTGTCACCGCTCTGCCCACCCACCAGCAGAGCCCAGTGGCACCTGGGGCTTGGAAAGGTTTTGGGAGAGGAGATGGATGGAGGGGGGTCCTGGGCACTCACCTGGCAAATTCCAGCCTTGACTGGGTTCCAGACAGGGACAGGGACAGGGAGGGAGAGGGAAAACAGAGGATAGGGGAGGAGGAGGAGGAGAAAGTGGGAGAAAGAGGGAGGAGAAGAAGGGAGGAGAAGGGAGGAGAAGAGAGGAGAAGGGAGGAGAAGGGAGGAGAAGGGAGGGCCAGCTCAAGCCCTTACCGAGAGATTTGAACACCTGCATCCCACCGAACTTGCCCTCGAAGAGGATGGTGTTGTTCAAGGGGTTGAAGGCGCGGATCATGCGGATCAGGAGCACCTCGAGGCAACCTGATGTAGGCAGAGAGAGCGCAGACGAGGGCAGGGCAGGGCAGGGTGGGGAAGGTCAGGGGGGTTTCCATCACCCCAGGACCAAATGTAAGAAAGAGGAAAGCCCCCAGTGCACGTTTGAGGTCCAGATTGTTCATTCCCGAGAGAAGAATGGGTATTTCAACAAATCCAGTTTGGGTTTTTGGGATTGGTTGGGTTTTTTTAGGTGTCCAATTGTGACCACAATATTTCACCAAAGGGAAATATTATCCAGTCATTCGCAGCCAGGCACAAAGAGACCGAGGTCGTGGTGGAGCACCGAGAGAGAGGAAAGGGTGAAAACAAAATAAATAAAAAGAAAATGGAAGGAAGAAATGAAAGAATGAGTTAAACTCCAGCGCGTCAGGCACAGCCAGCTCTGGCTTTGGGGTACAGCATCCCGCTGGGACGTTGGCACGTGTCCCCAGGGCTGGGTGCTAATCTCAGCTCCCCAGCTCTGACAGATTAGAAACTATGAGGTTTTCCCAGTGTTTTGGGGATTTTGCACATTCAGCTCCCTGGCCTGGGCACGGCATTGCCAGCTTGGGCAGATGGAAGGGTGGGGGACGTGGGTGTGTGCTGCCATCATCCTCCTCTTCCCAGTCTCTTGCTGGGAGAAGAGGCCAATCCTTCTCTCTCAATCCTCCCTGCTCCTGTTTGAGTTTGGCACCCCTTCTCCCAGAGGAAAACCTTCTGTTCTCATTTCCATCCCAGTTTCTGGGTGACATTTGGATGAAGCCTCTGCCCAAGGCAGCCACTCCCCACGTGCCCCCCTTCACCATCACCCTTAGACGTGACCTTCAGCTCCTTCCAGCCCAGCACCTGCTCCCCCAGCACTGGGAGAACTGGGGCAGCCGGGAGGGGACCCCACAAGGAAAGCACCAGCCAAGAGAAAAGATGGGATTTGCCTCTGGCCCCACGGCTGCCGCTCAGGAGAGGTGTTGGGGGTGGGAGGGGGACAGTGGGGACACGAAGGGGGGTGTCAGGGATGCAAGGGGGGCGGTGGGGCTCCCCCCCTTACCGGCTTTCAGGAGGATGATCTGGTCGTTCTGGCAGAGCTCCATGAAGCCGTCGATGCGCTTGGCGAACTCCACCACGTACTGGATGGCGTTGGAGATCTGCAGCGAGCACTGCTGCCACATGGCCTCGCAGCTCTGTGCCACAGCGGGGACACTCAGGCTGTGCTGGCACCCCAGCACCCCAGCTCTGTCACCCCCAGGGCAGGGACAAAACCCCAGTGCTGTGCCATCCACAGGGGACACAGGGGACACTCAGGCTGTGCTGGCACCCCAGCACCCCAGCTCTGTCACCCCCAGGGCAGGGATGAGTCCCCAGTGCTGTGCCATCCACAGTGGACACTCAGGGTGTATTGGCACCCCAGCACCCCAGCTCTGTGACCCCCAGGGCAGGGATGAGACCCCAATGCTGTGCCACCCGCAGGGGACACTCTCAAAGAGTCTGGCACCCCAGCACCCCAGCTCTGTGACCCCCAGGGCAGGGATGAGTCCCCAGTGCTGTGCCATCCATGGGGGATGGTGGCATTAGGACACCTGGGGTGTGAGCTTTGACAGCAAATTCCCAATCTGGGCAGCTCCCAAAGCACTGACAGACCTTCCTCACCCAGCATAGCCCAGGGGACACTGGCTGTGCCAGGGGGCTGTGCCAGTGGCACTCACCTTGCTCTGCAGGGCACGGACCTCCTCAGGGGAGTAGAGGCTCCACGCCAGGCGCTTGAGCTCCTCCGTTGTGTACTGGCACGTCTCCAGGTGCGACTTCACCACGTTCTGGGCCACCCGGTCTGCAGGGTGGGGACAGCAGGCAGTGAGACCTGGGGACCCCAACCCTGTCCTCACCAATGGGGCTGGAGGGGTGATGGGGCTCTCACACTGTGTCACGGGGGTGTGAGGACAGATGGGGCAGCAGGAGCTGAGCCTGAAGCAAGCAGGGATGTGCCACATGACCTTGGGTGTGCTGAGCTCCATCAGGGAGCCTTGGGGCTGCTCCAAGAGCTGAGGCTGGGCTCATCTTTGAGTCCCAGAATCCCAGAATGGTTTGGGTTGGAAGGTTAAATTCCATCCATTTATTCATCTTAAATCTCATTCCAACCCCCTGCCATGGGCAGAGACACCCTCCCCTAGAGCAGGTGTGTGTCCCCAGAGCTGGGGGTGTCCTGCAAGGTGCTGGGGTGACCTCAGGCACCATCCTCGGGGCCACACACCCCCCATGCTTGCCCTGCACTGCACCGGTGCTCACCGATCTCCAGGACAGAGATGTCAGGGGGCAGCTGGGCCCCCTCCAGCGCCCCGTGTGCCAGCAGCGCCGGCTCCAGCATCAGCTCGTAGATGGACTCCTGCTTGATGAGCGTGGCATCAGCCACGTCCAGGCTGGACTGGTCAGGCGAGGGCTGCGCCGAGGCCAGCAGGTCCAGGTTGTAGTAGGTGCTGCTGCCGTCGGGGGTCAGGGGGAAGTCGAAGAGGAGCCCGTCGGACAGCGTGGAGATGTCGTCCAGGTCCGAGAGGCCGCTGCTGACGCTCGTGGTGTAGACGCGGCTCAGGGGCTCGGGCTCGTCCTTGGTGCCGCCGCTCTGCTCCTGGCTCTGCTGGTGCTTCTGCACCTCGGCGTAGAGGCTGTCCCGCTGCTTCTTGGACATGCGGCCGAACTTCACCGCTGCCCCAGGGGAGAGGCGGTGTCAGGGCAGCTTCGCCCCCTGGGCAAAGCCACGACAGCCCAACGCCCTGGCTCCCGGGGGAGAGCCCGGTCTGGGGGTCTCTGAGCCCCCAGCGGGGCTGGCACCCCACTGGATGCACCCCCCCCCCCCCCCCCCCCCCCAACCCCGGGCATCCCCCCCCCCCCCCCCGTCCCAGACCAACCCTGGGTCAAACCAAACAGAACCAGTTTCGATTTTCCCGCGGAAAACACAAAAGCATTTCTTGCTCCCCAAACCCTCCTCGCACCATGCTGGCCCTGGGGGGAGCAGCTTCATCCTGAGTGCCTGACTCGCTCCGAGGAGGAGCAGGTGGCCCCTGGGGACCCCGGGGCACCACTCACCGTCGCGGGACATGCCCAGTGCCAGGCATTTCTGCAGGCGGCAGTGCTGGCAGCGGTTGCGGTTGGTGCGGTCGATCAGGCAGTTCCTCTGCCGGGAGCAGGAGTAGCTGGCATTGTTCTGCTGGCTCCTCCGAAAGAAACCCTGCCCGGGATGGGACGGGAGGAGTTGGGAAAGCGCCCGGCTGGAAGCAGGGCCGCCCCCCCTACCGCAGCCGGCCTCCCCGGGCTCACCTTGCAGCCTTCGCAGGTGATGACACCGTAGTGGATCCCTGAGGATTTGTCTCCGCAGATCTTGCACGGGATCACCTCGATTTGGGCTGCGGTGGGTGGGGAAAGAGGGGAAACCGCGGGCGTTAATGATGGTCACTGCTGAGAGGGAGGAGGGAGGTGGCCCCCGGCCACGACAGCCGTGGGCTGGCTCAGCGCTTGGGGAAACTGAGGCACGAGAGCTGGACCCAGCGACAGCTCAGCCCTTCCCACAGATGCCACAAGGATTCTTGCACCTCAGAGAGGTCCCTAAAAGGTTCACACAGGGCATGGGGTATCCCCATTCCCCAGCAGCAAGAGCCAGGGTAGGAAAGCCCTTGGATCTGGGAGAGCACAGAACGTTTCTGCCCCAGCCTGCCCAGGACCCTGTTTTGGAATCACTCCCCTTATTTTTCAACTGATGTGTGCACCAGGACAGGGACAGCCTCGGCCCAGGGACCATCCGCATCCCTGCAGCTGCAGATGCTCTGCTGCTGGATGTCTGGCCCAAGCAGAGGGTCTGGGCCCCCCCGCACCCCCCCAGCAGCTCCTTTGAAACCCAGGACCGATATAGCCATCCCCAGCTCAAGGTCCCGGCCCCCTCCCCCCCACAAATCCGCTTCCCTCCCCGCTTCTGCTTCGCTGGCACTGAGCTGCTAATAGGCTTCGTCCTCCTCATTTTCCAGCTGCCCCAGATCTGGGCTGGCTCTGCCCTCCCGACCCACGCGGGGGGGATGCACGGCACCTCCGGGGCTCGTACGTGCCTCCCGGCATCTCTGCACCCTCTAATCCCCGCCCCAGCCCCCGCAGCCCCGGCCGGGCTCAGCCTGGCGGCGCTCTCGAGGGTGCTGGGCAGCCACCGCCGCGCCAAAATAACCCCCACGGCCAGATTATGGTTATTTCCAATCCCCTGGGCCTGTGCAAATCCCTGCTTGGGTAATTCCCTTCTGCCTCTCCTCTCCCCTGGGAGCCATCGGCGGCTCTGGTGGAGAGATGTGTTCTGCAGGGCCACCTCTGTGAGTGACAATCCCAGTGCTCGGCCAGTGCCACCTGTGCCCCAGCACCTGGCGGGGTCCTGGCGTCCCTTGCTGCTTGTGGGAGGCTGGGATGGGGCACTGAAGCCTCACTGGGCAGAGGGGCAGCCGAGGTGCCATCGGTCCCCCAGGGATGCCATTGATCCCCCAGGGATGCTCAGTCCCCCAGGATGGCCTTGGTCCCTCCTAGGGATGCTCTCTGTCCCTCAGGGGAGCCATTGGTACACCCAGGGATGCTCAATATCCCAGGGATGCTATTGGTACCCCCAGGGATGCTCAGTATCCCAGGGATGCTATTGGTACCCCCAGGGATGCTATTGGTACCCCCCCCCGGCGATGCCACCACAGTATCCCCTGGGGCAGGTTTGCTCTCGGCAGCTCTGGGGAAGGACTCACTCCCAATCCAGGTGTAAGTGGAGGAACAGATCCCTCCTGAATCCTTTGGCTCACTGATTAACCTAATGCCCCACATGCACCAGGTGGTTTTGGGGCTTACCCCTCCTCCCCCAGACTGCTGAGCTGGGCTTCTCCCAGGGCTGTGTCTTGTCCCCCGACTCGAGGGAGTCGCATCCCATCCCTGCCCCTCCCCACATCCTCTGCCTACGCCTCTGCCGTGGTTCTGAGCCTGGGAGAGCAGAGCTGGTTTCCCCGCGGTGGGCAGGGCAGGGATGTCCAGGGCATCCTCACATCCCCCGCAGCTGCACCAACACCGCAGCCCCAGCACCACCCCTTTCGCAGGGGCATGGAGGCACCAGGAGGGCCACGCGTGGCCACCCCCAAATCACCACCCAGCTCCGATGACCAAGACACCCCCAATTCCCTGGATCCCTCTGCCATCTTCCCCCACGCTGCCGGACCGCAGGGACCGCTCCCCTCCCCACCACCGTGCCCCGAGCCCTGTCCCGGGATGGCACCGAGGTGGTGGCATGGCGGGGGGCACAGGGAAGGGGTGCCACCCCCGGCAGGAAGCGGCGTCGGCTCGTTATGCAACGTTAATTGCAGCCGCCGGCAGCGCGGGTGATGCATCGCGCCCGCCGCGCCCTCACGCCCGCGGCCGATACTCCGGTACCCGGAATTACCGGCACCGGCAAACACCGGGGCTGAGCGCGGCCCGGGACCGCCGGCAGCCCCCGGCAGAGCCCAGCGACGCCAGCCCAAAAACCCCAACGATCCCAAAGGCTTCGTGTAATGCCGGGGGCCAAATCCCGCCTGCCCAGAGCCCCCGGGCTGGAGCTGAGGGTGATGGAGATGGTGCTGTCCTGGCCAAGGACAAGCCCTGACCACCCGCCGTGTGCCCGCAGCCTTTTGGGGCTCTAATTATCATCCTGCTAATTAGCCGGCCGTGCCCGCCACTGGCACCTGACCCGCTCTAAGACGCTCGCCCCAAATAACTGACGTGGAGATACGGCCGTAACCTGGCGATGGCAATTACAGCCCGGCACGGTTAATTGCTGCTCTGATTGTAAACCCGGCTGAATCACCGAGTCGGCTCCATCAGTGTCCCCTCGTGCCGCAGCCATGGACCCCCGAGGCGGCCCGACCACCCCCCCATCTCCCCTGCGACCCCCACACACACTCCTGGGGCAAATCCCCAGGATTTGGGGTACAGGAAGGAATGTGGGTGGGGGTGCAGTGGCCACAGCAGCTCTGACATCCCCCAAATCTCACTGAGATCAGGGAAAACATATCAGTAGACCCCAAATCCCGGATATTCCTCCACCACCACCACCACCCACCCCCGTGCCTCAGTTTCCCCACCAGAGAATTGAGCATCTCCTCCAACCGTGCCACCACCGGCCACACTGCGAACAGGGAGGGACATTTGGGGGGGGTGAACCTTTTCCCCTCTGGGGGAGGCAGCAAGGAACCTCCACCCCGGGGCCGATGGGGCTAAAACAGAGATCAGGATAAAAGAAACAACGAAAGGGTTAAAAAAAATAAGTAATAATGATCTCCAGCCGGCAATTAAAATGTCCCGGCGGTGGTATTTGCTCTCCTCCCACTGTAAACACTTCTTGCCCAACTCCCGGCCCGCTGCCACCGGCCGGCCCTTATGTAAGTGGCCCTGTGGCACGGTGCGGCCACGGGCCCCGGCCGTGGCGGGGCGATGGCCCCCGGAGCGGCGGCTGCGCTGCCCCGCGCTCGGAGCCATCCTGTCCCACTGACACACTTTCTGCCCGTGGCCACGCGCGCTTGTGTAACCACGGCCGTTAACCCTTCCGGGCCCGCGGCCGCTCCCGGGCCGGGCTGGTGCTCAGGGCGGCACCCCGACCTCCCGCCACCGGGAGCGGGGATTTTGGGGTGATACGTCCAGCTGGGGGCACCCATCTGTCACCCTGAGCTGCAGCTCCAGGTGAGGGATACAGGTGTGTCCCTGCACAGCGCCCAGGTCGCCTGTCACCCCCCAGACCTGGCTGTGTGTGTCCCCTCCAGCCCAGCACCGCTCACCCCAGCCCGTGCTGGAGGCTCCGGTGGTTTCGGCAGAGCCAGAACCGCCCTCCCCGGAGCAGGAATCGGCCGGCACACCCTCCCCTCCATCGCCTCCGCCCCAAGGGCGGGCATCTCTTGCACCCCAAAACAAAACAAGGCAGGACGCAGCCACGGGGGGGCCGGACCCTTCCTCTGTGGCGCAGGGAGGATGGTGGCCCCATCCTCCTCCTCCTCCTCCTGTCCCTCCCCTCGGCCGTATGATCTCACTGCTTTGAGGGAATCACCCCAAAACCCTCAGCACCCCATTAACCTTGGGGTGTGCTGTGACCCCACTGCTGCTGGAGAATTTTTGGAGCTGTTTCCCCCTCCCCATCAGCATAACTGGGTGCCCCTGGCTGGGGGGTGAGGACTCCTGGGAGGGGTTTGTTTTGGGATGCACTGGCAGATCCCTGCAAGTCCCCCAGGGTGAGCCTGCACAGCCGTCATCCCACAGGGACAGAATATGGCCACCCCTTCCTCCCCTGGGGGCCACATGAGGCCATGGTGTCCCTGCTGGAGGTAGTGGGGCAGCACCCCAGCTCTGAGTATTTCAGAGGTGGCTCCGTGCCTCTGGGGCCATCCCTGCCCCAAATACCCCCCGGTGCTTCCCCAGTGCCCTGGCTCATTACCCAGTGAATCTGCTGGGAGAGCAGCTCCGTGCCCCATTGCTCTGCCAGGCTCCATCGATGCTGCAGGATGGGCACCCCTGGTAATTGGCAGCAGCCCTGCAGCCCCCCGGATCCCCCAGCCCCAGCCAGGGCACCGGGGTGCTCCAGTGCTTCACCTCCACCACCTCTCCCCTTCCAGGGGGACTCAGCATCCCCCTGGTGCAGCCAGAGCAGGGAGAGGGGGATGAGTCCAGGCTGCACAGGGACCCACAGGGACACGCAGGGACCCACAGGGATTTGCAGGGACCTAAAATATCACCCCATTTCCCATTCCTGCCCTAAAACCCAGCTCTTCACCTTTATCCCCTGCAGCAACCTCCAGCCCCAGGAGTGACTGCGCTTCCCCACAGCCACCATCCACAGTTTTGCTGTTGGGGCAGGAATAAACAAGGAAATAAAGGGAGTTATCACCCCTTTATATCTGCTGTTGGCTTTGCTATTAAACAGCCTCCAGTGCTGCAGTGCCTCGGGCTCTCCCAGCACCCCGGCACTTCAGCCGTGGCTGCCAAAAAATCCCATCCCCATCCATGCCCCCGGGGAACGCCAAACAAGCCAGGCCCATGCTGGGTGTTCTCAGCCCCGGCTCCAGGCACAGGGACACCGAGGCCAAGTGGGCAGTAGGGAAAATTTAGATGACACAATCATGGCCCGTGCCGGGCTGGGATTCTGGAGGGGGAACTGCTTTCCTAAGTGATTAGCAAAGATTTCCTGGAAACTTTGGGCCAGAACAGCGCTCAGTTGTTCTCACCCTGCCCTGGGGCAACCCCTGGCCACCTTCCTTTGCAGGCACGCGAACGGAGGTTTTGCATTCTCCCCAGTCCCCAGCAAAGCGCTGTTTTTCCCTGTCCCGTGGTGCAGTGCCCCCAACAGGGAAGTCGCAGCGCCGGGTGGGCGATGTGGCTCCCCCGGGGCCGCCGGGCTCCTGCCCGGGCCGCTCCGGTTCAGCAGCTCCGGTTCAGCAGCTCCCGTGCCACGCAGCACCGTGCCAAGGCCAGCCCCGCCGGCGCAGGACGCAGCCCTTTGCACTTTGCCTGCTGCAGAAGGGTGGCAAAGGTGAGGCAGCGGGGAGGGGGACCTGCAGCCCGGGGTGGGGACAAACCGGGCTGCGGTGGGAGAACCCCTCCGGCACTGCTGCTAAACCGGGGGGAATTATCTCCCTGGGGCTAAAAAAAGGCAGGAGAGCAGCTCTGCTCACCACATCCGATAAACCGGGCTGATTTAGACATTAGCAGCTCTTTAAATAGCCGCCGCGAGTTCAAAGTTAAACGTGACAGGCAGCAGGGACAGGGACGTTGGGCTGGGGACAGGGACCGCCGGCCCCCACCGCTGCTCTCCCCTCCTGGTGCTGACTCTCCCTGGGGTTATCAGCGTGGGGGATCCCAAATCCCGTCTGGACTTCTCAGGACCCTATAAAGCCAGCGGACAGCTTTCTCCTCCAGGCTGGTTTTTTGGGGAGCGGCAGGCACTGCCATCCCCGCGCTCCGGTACCGGGGCCGGGCGCGGCCGTCGTGCGGGAGGGCCGGTGGGTGCCGGCCGCCCTCGGCCGCGCCAGCGTGTGCACGCCGCCGAAACGGGCAGGGAAGCTCCTCCTCCGCACTCTCTGATTTTTCCAATGACAGATCTAGGTCACTAGGACAAGTCGCAAAGGCTGCCGAGCCACCGCACGCTCCTCGCCACGCTGCTTGCAAAACAAGTGAGCAGGAGGGCTGGAAATCGTATAGGATTATACAAGGCAAAGCCTCTTCCCCGGCCCCGGCGCAGCCGCGGCGCAGGGAAGGACAGGAGCGAGGAGCTGCTGTGGCCCCCGGGGAAATGGGGCAGAGCGGTGGCGGTTTTGGGAAGGAAAATGGAGATTGAATCAATTTGGCGTCGCCATGCGGCATTTGGGCTTCGAGAGGGATGAGGACGCGGGACTGCGGGAAAAACGCCCGACTGGGGGGAACTGTGGGATATCAGGAGGGCTCGGCCCCAAATTAGGGTCAACACCAGCAATTCATGCGGGGAAAGGAAAAATATTTTTTAAAAAGGAAAAGTTCGCCCAGTTGCTAATTAAACCGGTGCTGGCTGTGCAAGTGCTACGTAAGAGCCAGGCGTGATCGCAATTAGGCAGGCGTTAATGCTTCCCTCCGTCCTAATAAAGGTGAAAACCCAGGATGTCGAGGGGCAGGAAGGGGATGTGGGGGGCTCGCCTCGCCCTCCTCACCCACCCGGCCCCACTGTTACACAAGAGTGCGGCGAGGGCAGAGCTGCAGCACCCGCGGTGCGGGGAGGAAACAGGATTTGAGGAGCTCGGGATGAACGTCTTGGTACCCACACCCCAAAATGAGCCTAAAGACCTGCACCCCCAAAACACTCCTACGGAGGGGCACGAGGGAGTCCTGGCAAGGCAAAGGGCTCAGGGAAGGCAGGGCATGATGGAAAAATGATTTAAAGGAGGATGAAAATCCCAGCCCAGCACGCTGGGAACAGAGCTGAGTCTGGCCACCACTGCGTCACCATCACCAGGCCCCGCTGGATTGTCCTGCTGGAGCCTTCCTCCCTCCATCCTCCTCCTCCCCACCGCCTGCTAGGCAAAGCAGAGGGGTGAAAAGTAGGAATTGCCTTTGGTAATGGGTTAAACCAAGCAGGTGCTGGCACAACTCACCCCTGCCCTGGAAAAGGGGCACCCAAAATTGCACCTGATCCCTTGCCCGTTCCTGCAGAAGCCTCCCAAACTGCCCCCCACACCGTGAGGAAGGGAAAAAGGGGGGAAAAACTACAATAAATCCAGCCCTGGTGGGAGCAACATATTGAAGAGGAGATTAAGGGGTTTAGTGCGGGAAAAAGCTTAAGAGTGCGTCTAAGCCGGCGTCGGAAAGCAAAGCAAAATAAACAAGAATTTTATTCCTAACGAAGGGGGAGCTGGAGGAGGCAGAGCGGCCCCGGCGGGGCTGGTGCGGGTTCCCCCCTTATTTCCCTCGGCGGGGCTTGTGCGGGTCCCCCCTTGTCCCGTTCCAGCGAGGCTGATGCGGGTCCCCCCGTGTCCCCAGTGGGGCTGCTGCGGGGTCCTTCCCATCCCTTCCGCGGGGCTCATACGGCTCCCCTCGCGCCCCTCCAGCAAAGTTGATGAGGGTCCCCCCTTGTCACTGTCCGGGCTGACACCGAGTCCCCCCGTCCCCCACCGGCGGGGTTCCCCCGTGTCCCCGTCCGGGCTGGCGTCGGGTCCTCCCCGTCCCCCTCCGCCAGGCTGGCGCGGGTCTCCCCGATCCACACCGGGACCAAGTTCTGCCGCTGCCCCCCGCAGCCCCCAGCCTCCCGGACCCACCTCGCATCGTGTCCGCCGCGGTCAGGGCGCCGGGGGGCGCATGGGGCGGCGCGGGGGTCCGGAGCGGCGCGGGGCGCGGCGGGGAGCGGCGGCACCGGGAGGCACCGGGCGGCACCGGGAAGCACCGGGCGGCACCGGGCGGCTCTGGCACCTGCCCCTCCGCCGCGCCGTGACCCACTTCTGCCCGAGCATGCGGCCGTTCACATGACGAGCCCGCCCCGCCCCCCCCAATCGGTTTCACTTCCAGCCCCACCTCCTGCCCTTCGTCCTCCTCCTCCTCCTGCTCCATCCCTATCCCCGCCGCTCCGCCGCCCGGTGCTCGGCGCTGCGCGGGCGCTGCCGACGCCTGCCCGGGACCGGGGTCTGCGCGACCCCCGCCCGGCCGTGGCGGCTCGGAGCTGCCCCCGGGGCTGCCCGCCCCCGGGAGGGACGTGCCGGTGCCCGTCCTGCCCCGGCTCGCCCAGGCACGGGGCCGGCTGCGTGTCCCGCTGAATCACTGCTGCCTTGCTTCACTTCGCTCCCGTGCAGCCCCGCTGTCCCCGCCAGGGACCCCGCTCGGCGCGGGGACCACAAAAAAACCCCCGGCAGGACACGACAGGACAGGACAGGGCGGGGGACCTCTGCAGAAGGGGCAGCCCCTGGCACCGGGGGGGTGTGGGGAGCACGGGGACCCCCGTGCGGCTGCCCAGTGTGCCCATGCCAGGGTGCAGATGCTGAGGTCTGGGGGCACATCCCACCTAGGAGCCCTGCGGGTCGGGAATGGCACAGTGGAAGTAGTGGGAAGCTTTGAAGGTGGCAGGGAGGCATTCCCACCCCGTCCTTCATGCTGAGATAGGCACAGGTGGTTTTGGGGCCCGGGGTTGTACCCTGGATAAGGGACACTGCCTAAGACATGCAAAGAGATGGTGGCTCTGGACCACACAAGGCAGCCTCGCCGTGCACAGCCCAAGGTGTTGGCACGGGACAAAGTCCCCTGGCTGGGGTTTGTGGTGCACCAGGTCACCAGAGTCCTCCCTGGTGCCACATCACAAGGGTGGAGGCACTTGGTCCTGGCAATGCTGGGCCAGTGCTCAGGTGCCAGGGTCAGTGCTCAGCAGTGCCCTGAGATGCCTGGGGACAGTGGCACTGGCCTGGAGACCTGATGTGTGTGGAGAAGGCATCTGCCATAGGCATGAGAACTGCTCCCACTGCAGACACGGATCTGGCATCCACCATGGCCAGGGACCTGGCATCACCACAGGCATGGATGTAGCATCTGCCACCAGCATGAGTGTGGCATCTGCCATGAGCATGGCATCCAGTCATGGTCACAAACATGGCACAGCCACATCAGCCATGGACGTGGACAGAACATCCACCAGAGGCACAGATGCAGCCACCATCACCATCATTGCACATGGCAACACTGCCTCCTCCCTGGATGGCCTCCTGCCCTCGCAGCTGGGCCCTGAGGGGACACCTCAGCCTCTCAGCGCTCAATCAAACAATTTTAATGGCAGCTGAAGGGGGAAATTTCAGCCCACATCCATCCCAAACGCTGGGCTGAGCCGGGGCTGCAGAGCTGCCAATGGGCCGCTGGCAGAGGGGCTCCCCTGATGTTCCTGGAGCTGTCCCCCTGCTCGGGCACAGGCAGGTGGCAGTGGCCGAGGGACGCTGGGGCTGAGCCGTGGTGGCACTCTGTGTGCTCCCACCCCTGCGCCGAGAACCGCCCGGCTCTGCTCCGGCGCGGGAGCGGCTGCGGCGGGGAGGGGGCCGGGGCCGGGGGCGGAGGGGCCGAGCGCGCTCCAGTGCTGCTGTCTGACATGATTTTGCTGATGGCGATTGGGAACGGGTTCGCTGCTCTCGCAGGCCGGATTCGCTCCTTCCTCCCGGCTTTCCTGCCTGCTCCGCATGGATGGGCACGCAGACGGGACGAGGGGCGACGTCTCGCCTCGCTCTTCGCAGGCTCTGCTTCCAGCGCGGCTCCTGCGAGCGCGGCCCCGGATGGAGGCAGAGCTCCCACCCCGGCGCGCATCCCGAGCGGCCCCGGCCGGGGGCAGCCCCCGCGCGGCGAGGCCGCTGCCGTCCCCCGGGGTCACGGGAGCTGCCCGAAGCAGGTCACCCTCATTAGCCCCATTTCAGATGGGGAAACTGAGAGCGGGAGCAGCGCAGTGACTCCTCGTGGCACGCAGGGTCCGGCCCCGGGGACTCGCCCCTCCCAAAAGGCGGTCGCCGATTGCGGCTGTTGGGACAGTCGCGGCTGAATCGCGCCAGAGCGAGAGCGAAAATACACCCCGAGTGCTCAGCGCAACCCAAAAGTATGAGGTTACATAAGCGGCACCACACCTGCCGTGAGCAACGCGGGACCCACGCAGCCATCCACGCACCCGCTCCCGCCGCCGGCCCTTTAACCCTTCGTGTGCTGCGTCTGCTCTGGCACCGACAGGTTCGGGAACGGCCCGGGGAAAGGCCCAGGGGAGAAGGAGATGCTGCAGGGTTACCTGAGCATGTGCTGGGTGCTGCAGATCTGGGATTCAGCCCCACGGTTTTAGGGCAACAAGGGTGGAGGTGGAGAGGCTCTACCAGAGCAGGATCCCTTTTCCTCATGATAGGGTCTCACCCCATGGACCTGGCTGGGTTTAAATTGGGGTCCTGGTCCCAGGAAAGCCAGAGGGAGGTGGATGCAGCTCACTGCTGGCTGAGCCCCTGGAGTAACATTTGTTCTTATGAGAGAAGTGGCCTTGACCAGGGCTGTTTCAGCTGTGGCAGCAGTGGAGGTCACAGTAGGTCCCCTAAACCCCCTCTCCCCCTCCCCACGCAGTGACAGGAGCTGGTGCAGCTCCTTTCAGCTGCTTGGTGCAGAGACCCTCACCCCAGCATCTCCTGGTGCTGCTCCTGGTGATGGGAACAGTGGGGCTGGAGGGCCAGAGCTGCCTTTGGTTCCTGCGTGGTGCCAGGCCCAGACTCTGTGCCAGGAGCTGCACCCACCGGGACAATGCTGGGGGACAGGTCCAGCGGGGCTGGATTCAGCCCAGCCCAGGTGGCACCAGTGGCAAAGGAAGGAAATGGCCATCAGGAGGGGATAAGGACCCAAAACCTGACACTTGCAGCACTTCTCCTCCTGCCCCAGCCTCGCTGCCAAATCTTTGTGATCAGGGCCAGGGCAGACGGTGGGGCCATGCCAACCTGTGGCAGCACTGAAGTGGCCACCGCTGGCACGGCTGTGCCACCAGGATCAGCCCAGCCGGCCCCCGGCTGGCCCGGAGGTGAGCAGGAATTCCGGATGACACCATCGCGCCTTAATCACTGTTTGCTCTCCCTCGGGCCCCGCCCAGCGAGAGGGGAACCTTCTGCCAGCATCGCCCGTCCCACACCCAGAACCCCTCACCCAGAGCCCCTCACCCAGCTCGGGGACCACCGCCAGGGCTGGGCCAGCAGCCCCGAGCTGGGCGAGCCCCGGCTGGGCCAGCCAGAACCCGCGGTGTCCCTGCCGTGGGCTCCCTGCCAGGGGCACTGCCAGGCGCCTGCCGTGACTCAGTTTCCCATCTGGAATGGCTGACCTGCCCGGCAGGGAGTGGGTCACGGGGTGAACCCACTGACAGGGGCCACAGCACTGGTGTCCCCACATGTCATCCTCAGGTGGGGGATGTGCCCCACGACAGCCCCCAGCCCCAACACTGGGCAGAGTCCTGTCCCCCAGTGCCTGGGCTGGATGGGGGTCCTGTCCCTCAATCCCTGGAATGGATGGGGGTCCTGTCCCCCAGCCCCAGGGCTGGATAAGAGTCCTGTCCCCCAGCCCCATGGCTGGATGAGGGTCCTGTCCCTCAATCCCATGGCTGGATGAGAGTCCTGTCCCTCAATCCCATGGCTGGATGAGAGTCCTGTCCCCCAGCCCCAGGGCAGGATGAGGGTCCTGTCCCTCAATCCCTGAGCTGGATGAGGGCCCAGCCATGTCCCCCATATCAGGCTGGGGGCAGGGGCAGCAGCGGGGGCCGGGAGAGCTGCAGGAGAACTGCAGCACTTGCAGCCCCTGAGTGTCCCCCAGCTGTGGGGGTGATGCAAGGGGGCACCCCCTGCTCTGGGGCTGGGTCCCACTGCTTTGTCCTCTCCACGGTGCCAGTGCCAGCCTTCCTCCCCACCCTGCTGCTGAAGTGCCTCAGTGGTGCAGGATGAGGGTCCCTCAGCTGTGCCAAAGCAAACAGGGCAGTGCCCTCAGACCACGGGGACGAGATGTGGCTTTGCCAGCTGTGCCAGTCCTGGCAGCCAGTGGGATCAGGCATGGTGCTGGGCACGTGGCCCCGCTGCAGTGCTGTGAGTCACTGCACCTCGCTGCTGCTTATGCAAAGGCTGGCACGGGCACGGCCTGTGGTGTGGGGCTCTGGGGCCATGGGGTAATGGGGCCATGGAAAATGGCTGTGGTGTGGGGCCATGGGGTCACGGGGTGGTGGTGTGGGGCTGTGGGGCCGTGGGGCTGTGGGTGCAGGGTGGGTGTCGTTCAGACACACTGTGAGTGCAAAGCAGAGCATAGCGAGGGGGGAAACTGAGGCAGCAGTGGGGCGCACCCCTGAGTCCTGCAGTCCGTGCAGGGCTGTCCCTGTCACCGCCCGAGGCCGGGAGCAGGGGGCAGCAGGGCCAGGTGTAACCGGAGCCCCTGGGCTGGCCTGACTCGCTCACGGCTCACGTAACGCCTGCCCAGTGCTTATGCAATAGCTGCTGCCATGTGGCTCTAAGGGACACCAAACGCCGGGCAATTACCCGGCCCCTAATCAGCAGCGACGCAGGATAACGAGGCTAATTGGAGCCATCGCCAGCAGAGCTGCCGGGGGAGGAACATTCAGTCTCCCCCCGCACCCCGAGGGGTGTCCCAAGCAATTAGTGACTGCTGAGCCTTCGTTAGGGGCTGGGGGGATGGAGAACTATGGCCAGGCTGGATCCCACTGTGCTCTGGGCAGAGGCTGTGGTGTCCACTGGAGTGGAGCATGGCATCTCCATCCCTTCCTGCATCCCCACCCTTGCCTGCATCCCTGTCCCTGCCTGCATCCCCACCCCTGTTTGCATCCCTGTCCCTGTTTCCATCCCCATCCTGCATGCCCATCCCTTCCTACATCCCCATCCCTGTCTGCATCCATGTCCTTACCTTCATCCCCATCCGTCTACTTCTCCTTCCTTCTGCACCCCATATCTTTCTCCATCCCTGTCCCTGTCTCCATCCCTGTCTCCATCCCCGTCCCTGTCTCCATCTTGCCCTCCTGTGGCTCACTGATGCTCCAAGTAGGTCACTGGGCCGTGGTGTTGGGTGACTGTGGGTGGCTGCAGCACCCACCCTGGGGGGCTTTGCTCCCTTTGCCCCTGGGTGCCCTGGCCCCAGGCCCAGCCCACCCCCTGCTCACCCCCCTGGGCTCTGTGGTCCCCAGGGAGGGGGCAAAGGCAGCACCTCCCTGGCCCAGGCTGCAGAGCCCTGACTCACCTCACTGCACAAATGATGCCCAAACTGGCACTTGAAGGACGGTCCTGCCCCCCCAACGCTGTCCCCTCCCTCCCTGGAGCCCCAGGGGCTCAGCCCAGCAGCGTGGGGTGCAGGGGCTCCCCGGGCAGCTCCCCCTGGCACTCGCCCCCGGCTCAGGCGGCGCAGCCTCAGCTTGGCACCGTCCCGGCACCGCGCGGCGCTGCCGAATCTCCAGCGTAATAATTAGGAGATAAACAGGAAAGAGGAAAGGGGCAGATTTCATATTCCGCCCCGATCCCTCCGGGACAGATAAAAGCGGAGTGGGGGGACTCAAGGGGGCTTTTTTCCCACTTGTTTCTGCTGAATCAAACATTTTTCCTCCTGCTTAGAAGATTTCCTGACTCCCCCCGTTCCCCCCGCTCCCGCCTTAATGAGGTTTTGCTGTAAAAGTCTCCGAGCCTCAACCATGGCCTTGAGTTAATCTCCAGGCACCTTCAAAGCTGGGTTGTTCCTGGCCCCCCCCCAGCCCCTCCTTCACCTCCATCTTTTTGAACTTCCCAGCCACAAAATTGCTGAGTTTCATGTGATGCTGCTTCTCCCGCACCCGGCGGCGAGCACGGGGGTCCTGGGGCAGATGGGGGCACTTGGCAGTGACACGGTCCCTAGGGCTGGGGCAGGGATGTGGGATGGTCCCTCCAGGTGGAAAAGCCACCTGCCTTTGAGGGGAATCTCCAGTCTGGGGTGAAAAGGGTATATTTGGAGATTTTATTTTGCCCCCATATTGGAATACTGTGGAAATACTGGAAAAGACAGCACGTGGCTCAAGGCCACCAAGATGGTGGCCCTGTCTTTATCACCAATAGTGAGGCTCTGGGGGCTGGTGGCACTGGGGCATCACCCTGTGGGGCAGGCAGGGGATGTGGCACGATGTGGTGGCAGGTGCCAGGAGCATTCCCCCTCCAGGGCTCCGCTGGGGATGGCTGTGGGACCCCGGGCTGGGGCTGGCAGCAGGAAATTGGTGCTGGTCAAGGCCTGGTCCTGGCTGCCCACTCAGGGCTCTGCCACAGGAAGCAGTTGCTCCCTGGGGAAGGGGCTTGGAAGCTACACAGCCCTTGGTGGCATCCCTGCTACCAGGACAGACCCTGGTCCTCAGAGCACCCATCCATCCCTACTGGGGGGCTCTGTGCACCCCACCCTGCCTATCACCTGTGTGGGTGCCCAGCCCTGAGCACAGCGGGTCCAAAACCCTGGCAATGGGAGAAGCAGGAGTGAAGCTGACAGCACCTGGGCTGCTTGAGTGTGGGGTGCTGCCCTGTCCCACCCGTGCTGAGCCATCGGGCACTGCCAGGCTCCCTCCTCCTGCCCCCGGTGCCCTGGGCTGCCTGTGGTGCCCGTACCTGGGCGTCCTGTTCCAGAGCCGATCTGGAGGCTTGAGTGCAAGTTAATCCCAGCAATCCCTTAATTCCAGGGACCGAAATAGGAAAGATCAGTAGGTCAGTGGGAAAAGCTCTTGGCCAAAGTTAACATGTTAATGCAGAGAGAAGGTGAGGTAAAGAGCAGGGAAGAGGAAAGTGCCCAGAAATCTGCTGCTGGCCCTCCCCGTGCCCGGGCTCTGGTCACTCTACATCCCGCTGCTTTGGGGATGCCAAGCACCCCTGGCCCAGGAGGGCTGGGCAGCTCCCATCTGGTGCAATTTTGGGAAGGAAGGAGGGTTTTTCCCTTCCCACCAAACAGCCCAAGCCCAGCAGTCCATCCTGGGGGCGATCCCGGTGCATTCAGCCCCGCTCTGCCGAGGCCGGGGCCGCGCGTTAGCGCCTGCACCGCTGAGCTCCTAATTAGGGCTTGGCAGGCGCCCGCCCTGGCCCCGTAAGCACCTTTTTGGCTGCTGCTCTGGAAAAAGCTGTGCCAGAGGGCTTAGCTTTTAATACAGCCAAGGCCCAGGTGAGCCACCCACCGCTGGCCAGCACTGATGGGCCGGTGCCAACCCTGGCTGAGGGGCTCAGCTCTGGTTATGGGTGCCAGCTCCAGCTGTGGCCTCACCTGGTGACCCCACACAGGACCCCCAGCCCTGCAGTGCCAGGGCTGCTGCTGCTGCATCCCAGCTGGAACCTCCCAGGGCCTTTCCCTGCATCCCCAGCCGTTTTCCCTTGGGGTTGGGTGCTTTTGGGCAATAATATCGCTATGGGAGCAGTTTCCTTAAATCCATCTTTGTTACCACAAGCAGCTTAGCACCAGAAACTCTCTTCCTCTCTGCTCTTTTAATACGATCCCAGCTTAGCAAAGCCCTGAGCTTAGCCACTGCCCCTGCAGTGCAAGTGAGGAGAGGAGAATTAAATAATATGAAAGGAGAAAACAAAGGGCTCTGCTTGATTTGAGCAGCTGGAGGGGGGGTGGCAGCAACCCAGCCCTGCCTCGGGAGAACCTCTGGGGTTACCTGAGGAGGGGGATGCTCGGTGGGGTGATACAGGGTGAGGCCCCTCTGGGATGCCTCATTTTTACAGGTCAGTGGGTCAGGGATGCTCTGGTGCTCTCAGCCATTGCTCCTGCTGACAGATCCCAAGGGAGACAAGGTGCCTCAAATACCTCGCTATGCTTCCTTGTGGCAAATATCCCCATTTTCTAGAGATTTTCCATCTTGGGCTCTGCCAGAACCAGTGAACAGCTTGGGAGAACTCAGTGCCCTTTTCAGGGGCAGCATCACAGCAGGACATGGGCCTTCCCCACATTTCCCACCCCACCAGACCGGGATGGTGCTCCCTGGCTGTCGGGCAGACCCTGCTCTCGCCATGGGCTGGGGGTTCCTGCTCATCCCTGGCTCCCAGCTGGCCGGGCTGGCTCCCATGGCTGCCACCGTGGCTCACCTTGGACTCCGCTCCCGGCACAGCCCAGCGCCCGCCTGGGTTGCTGGGGAGACGGGCTGGTTTATTTACCATCGGGTCTGCGATAAGGAGTGTGAAAGGAGAGGAGGAGCACATGGTGTCCAATGTGCCTGACCCACTTTTCCATCGCCCGGGCGCTGCTCGCCCTCGGCGATTGGATTGCAGCGGCTGCGGAGCCGCCGGGGCTCGGGGCGTCCGTCCGTCCGTCCGTCCGTCCGTCCTTCCTTCCCTGCGAGCCCCGGGTGGGCTGGGGACGGAGGAGAAGCATCCCCGGGCTCCGGGAGTGGACGGGGATGGAGCCCCGCGTGGGAGCTCCCCGGGGCCGCTCCCCGGCCCGTGCTGGCCCCCGGCGCTGGCACAGTGGCCCAGATCTGCCATTCCGCATGGCTTCCCCGGCTGTCCCCGGGGCCGGGCCCGCCGGGCCGCCCGCTCGCTCGGCGCCTCGTCCGCCCGCCCGCTAATCCGACATGACTCTTCCATTAGAGACGAGATGCCGGCAAAGAGCTTTTCGGTGTAGGAATTAACTCCTTCTCCCACCCCGCAGCTCCCTGACCTGGAGCGTGGGCTCCGGCTGCGTTGCCTGTGTGGCCTGGGGTCTGTGGGATGAGGGGGGTCCCCCCGTTGTCACCCCCAGCCTGGTGGTGGCTGGTTCCCCTGGGGACCTGGCCAAGCCCTTATGTGTGCATCTCCCATCCTCCTCCGGCGAGAATGCGGGATGCCAGCAGAGACCTGACACTGAGGTGGCAGAGGGGACAGAGAGGGGCACCCCCCGGGTGGCAGGAGGGGCCCCAGCCCGGTCCCTGTCCCTGGCTGCAGCACAGCTGCTTCCCTTATCGATCTTCTCTTGTTGTTAATTATCGGCTCCAATCGAGCCTGATCAGAGCCACGGCTCCCTGTTGTGGTTTTGGCCATTCCTCCCCTGCCCCGAGGTGCTGGGGGTGCTGGGGAGCAGATGGGCCCCAAAGGGGAACTTGGGGAGCGGGGGCAGGTGGGATTTGGGGTGCATCCCTGGCTAGGGGGTGCTCCCTAAGCAGGGGGACCTGGGACACAGTGGGGACTGAAGGAGGGGAAGAGCCCAAGCCAGGAGGCAGCACATGGACCCCTGAATGGCCCAAATATCCCAGAGCAGAGGTGCCAGGGTCTCACATGTGGCACTGGGGGACAGCAAGGGTGGCTCTGGTAGAAAAGGAGGTGAAAAGAGTGCAGGGTTCACTCTCCAGGAGCAACCACTGCCCCAAGGATAGCCCCCTTCCCACACTGGGCCAGAGCTGTCCCTCATGTCCCTGTACCCCAGGAGCCATTCAGGGAAGGTGACAGCAGTCCCCAGTCCCCAGCTCCAAGGACAGAAGGGAAGCAAAGCTGATCCTGCCTGGTGCTGAGCTCAGGGGAAGCACCCACACTCTGCCTCCTTGTGCTGCTCCATTGCATGAAGAGAAGGATGGGCACTTGTGTCCCCTGGCCAGCCTTCCCATCTGTGTGCTCAGGGCTGGGGTCTGTCCCTGGATGGAGTCAGGAGTCCACTGATATCCTGTTCTCTTGCCTGAGGTCCTGGAAAATACCCTAGACAGAGGGCTCATGCCCAGGATACAGAGGGGGAACTGAGGCACAAGTGAGGAGGGGACATGCACCACGATGAGCTCTGCAGAGGTGGTGGCTCTGCTGGAACCAGGAGGGTGCTTGAGCCCTGTCCCTGCCATGGTGGGCTCTGCTGCCCTTGGGGCTCCAGCTGAGGGGACTTCAGAGGCAGCCACCCCCCAGCAGCCCCCCAGAGCTGCTGCAGAGCAGGCAGGGAGTGCTCAGGAAGGGCTACAGCCAAGGGGGCTGGAGAGGGCTGGGGAGGGGCTGCTCTCCCCTGATGTTGTCACCATCACCTCCCCTCCACTGCAGTGTCACTGGGGACCTTTTGCTATCCTGGGCTGGCTCGGTTTGGGTCAGGATCCTGTGTTAAGGCTGGCTGTGAGCAACTGGCTCACAGAGGGGATGTCCCAATCGAGAGCTGACCTGGATCCCAGCCACCTGTGTGACCATCACCTCCCATGCCTCTACATGGCCCTGGGACAAGGGTCTCTAGCAAGGAAACAGCCCTGCAGCAACCAGAAAGGACAGGCCTGGGGACAGCTGCTGTCCCTGTATGAAGAGAAGGATGGGCACTTGTGTCCCCTGGCCAGCCTTCCCATCTGTGTGCTCAGGGCTGGGGTCTGTCCCTGGATGGAGTCAGGAGTCCACTGATATCCTGTTCTCTTGCCTGAGGTCCTGGAAAATACCCTAGACAGAGGGCTCATGCCCAGGATACAGAGGGGGAACTGAGGCACAAGTGAGGAGGGGACATGCACCACGATGAGCTCTGCAGAGGTGGTGGCTCTGCTGGAACCAGGAGGGTGCTTGAGCCCTGTCCCTGCCATGGTGGGCTCTGCTGCCCTTGGGGCTCCAGCTGAGGGGACTTCAGAGGCAGCCACCCCCCAGCAGCCCCCCAGAGCTGCTGCAGAGCAGGCAGGGAGTGCTCAGGAAGGGCTACAGCCAAGGGGGCTGGAGAGGGCTGGGGAGGGGCTGCTCTCCCCTGATGTTGTCACCATCACCTCCCCTCCACTGCAGTGTCACTGGGGACCTTTTGCTATCCTGGGCTGGCTCGGTTTGGGTCAGGATCCTGTGTAAGGCTGGCTGTGAGCACCTGGCTTACCGAGGGGATGTCCCAATCGAGAGCTGACCTGGATCCCAGCCACCTGTGTGACCATCACCTCCCATGCCTCTACATGGCCCTGGGACAAGGGTCTCTAGCAAGGAAACAGCCCTGCAGCAACCAGAAAGGACAGGCCTGGGGACAGCTGCTGTCCCTGTCCCTCGTAGTGACAACAGGACAGCCCAGCTCAGGGTGGGCACTTGGGGCCCCTCTGTGGTGCTGTGAGACTCAGTTTCAGAGGTCACCCTGGAGACCTGGGGTCTTCTGATCCCCCCAGAGAAGATAGATGCCCAAAAGGACGTGACCTCTCCTCCCAGCCTGGGCAGGGGTCAAAACGTGCATTGATTATTTCTGAGGGACTCTTTGGCTGCAGATGAGGGTGTCATCACTCTTCCTCCATGCCAGATAGCTCAGACTCCATGGCAGGGTGGGGCTGCAGTGGCAGTGCAGGAAACCATCCCCAAAATCCCAGTGCAGAACCCCCCATGAAATATTCAGGCTGCTCTGCACAATTCCCACCTTGCTGCCGTCGAAAGCACCATGAATATTGCAGGTGGGCATTAAAGTTTCAGGGCTGCCATGTTTCAGGACACTGTCACCACGGGAAGTCCCTCCGCCGGGACGTGTCACACCTTCGCCAGGCTCCAGTGACCTCTTTCTCTCTGGTTTACCCCAAAAACTGGTGGTGGTGATGGGTTAGGTCCTTGAGGTGCTACAAGAGCAAACCAACACGAAGCTCCTCACTGTGTCCCTGGAATGGATTGGCACAGTTCAGGGAAGAGTTGCAGGAGGTCCTGCAGGACTGGGAAAAGCAGAGGTCGTGGTCACCCCACCCCAAGGCTCAGCCATGGTCCCCACTGCCCAGACAGCAGTGTGGCCCCACTCCTTCCCACTTCCAGGCAGAGAAGGATGCCCTGAGCATCTCAGAGGGTTTTATCCTCCATGTCATGAGCTTTCCAGGTCAGTCCCCATCAGAAGGGACCATTCCTTTCTCATCCGCCTGCTCTCATAACTTGGCTCTTCCCGTGTTTATATAACAGCGACGTCTCCTGTGGACTGGGGAGAGAATTGGCTGGGGAGAAATAATGAGGATAATTCAAGTCATTTGGGAAGACGAGGTTTTCGAGGTGCCCAGCGTCTTCCACCTTTTACATGTTGTCTCTAATCATCCGCAATCTCGGATGGCCATTGATGGAGCTCGTTGCTGTGGCGACGGATGAATAGCCCTGGGATTGTACCATGCCAAAAAAGTGCTGTCCTTTCCATCAAAACAACAACAACAACAAAAATATCATTTTGTTCAGGAAATTAAGCAGTTTGCAACCAAATAGCAGAGCCTGAAAAGGCTCCTGCGTCCGTCCCTTCCTCCCGGCTCCCACGGCTGTGTTGGGTTTGTCAGGAACATGCCCAGCACCCTGGAGGGTCCTTTGTGTGCACCAGACAAGGAGAAGGTGGTAATTGCAAGGGGGTTTCTAACCCACTGAGCCTTTTAAAAGGATTTGATGCCCCCCTACACCTCTGTGCTCGGCCAGATGTGTGTCACACAGGCAGGGAGCGCGGGGCCGGGGGCTGGCGCAGCACTAGGTTAATGTGTTAGCTGTGCATGGCTGGCATCCAGGGGACAGGGAGGTGTGGGTGACCAGTGACCAGGCAGCGTGTCGGGGCTCAGTTCCTGCTTGTTCCCCAGGGAAGCAGCAATTCTCAGTGGTGAGAGCCAGCATGGAGCTCCTGAGATGCTGAGAAGTGTGGCCAAGGAGACACAGACAAGGAGCACAGGGCTCCTGCCATTGCCAGCCTCTGTGGTTTTCCATATAAATTTCCTCTCAGGCAATAGGACTAGAGCTCAGTTTGCCTTTCTCCCCAGATGCTTGGGAAGCATCTCCTGGGCTGGCTGCTGGAGATGCTGCTCTCAAGCTGTGCCACTGGATGTGGGTAGTACAGCCCTTGGGGACAAGGCTGCCAGGCTGGGAGGGGGAGGCTTTGGGGTCTCCCCAACAGGGATTGACCCTGGCTGTGGTGTGACCTCTCCCAGTACTGGAACCACACCACATGTCTCAAGCTGTTCGCTGGGGGTGTTTGTATAACCCCAGACTGGCTTAGGGTTGGGAGGGACCTTAAAGCCCATCCAGTGCCACCCCCTGCCAAGGCAGGGACACCTTCCCATGTCCCAGGCTGCTCCAAGCCCTGTCCAACCTGGCTTTGGACATTTCCAGGGATCCAGGAGCAGCCACAGCTGCTCTGGGCACCCTGTGCCAGGGCCACTGGGTCACTGTGCTGTGACACAGAGTATCCCCTACATGTAACCCTCGTTACTGCTCTGGGCTGCATTTTGAGCCGGAGGACTGGTCCCTGCTGGCATCTTTGGTGCTCCCAAACACCACGCACCAGTCGTGGAATCAACCTGGAATATGCTGAGTGAGAAAAGACTAATCAGGACCCTCAGCCCAGCCCCTGTCCCTGCACAGCCACCCCAACAAGCCCACCCTGAGCACCCCTGGCAGCGCTGTCCAAACGCTCCTGCAGCTCTGGCAGCCTTGGGGCCGGGACCATTCCCTGGGCAGCCTGGGCAGTGCCAGCACCCTCGGGGGCAAGAACCTTTCCCTGAGCTCCATGCCAAGCCCTGGCACAGCTCCAGCCCTTCCTGGCCTCCTGTCCCTGTCCCAGAGCAGAGCTCAGCCCCTGCCCCTCTGCCTCCCCTGGGGAGGAGCTGCAGCCCCCGAGGAGCCTCCCCTCAGTCTCCTGTGCTCCAACTGAACAAACCGATTGACAGGGATGGTGTAATTCGGAGCTGTGTGACTCCAACATCCATCCTGCAACAGCGTAAGAAGCCAAAACCATGCGTAGGGCGAGTGCCCAGCTGGCAGCCTGGGAGAGCCCTGGGGTGCAGCAGGGTCGGAGCCAGGCCCCTGCTTTGGGGCGGCGGGAAGGTGGAGGGAGAAGGAGGGATGGGCACATGGAGAGAGAACATTTTAGACGACCTGAGGAGGAGAAATGCTCCAAGTTCCCGCAGCTCCAGCCCCTCGTCGGGCGAGAGCTCCGGGCAGTGCTTTGCCAGCCGTCCCCAGCGCCCTCCACCCTCCCTGGGCTCAGCCAGAGCCAGATGGAGGCACATCCTGGCTGCACGGAGAGCGAGGCGGTGAAGCGGGCTGGGGAGATTAACTCCACGGGGAAAACAAGCTCAGCAGACGCCGCGGAGCTCAGGACCCGTGCGTGTGTGTATGTGTGTGTGTGAGCACACGCGTGTGCCCCGAGCACACAGGACACACACGTACAGAGGGAACGAGGCGCTCGGATGTGTTTGTGCATTTCTGTGTGTTCGACAGAGCCGCTGAGCCCGCGCCTCGCCTCGGAGGGGCAGCCGGGTATTGGTGATGTGGCCTCATCCTTTAATTGCTCTGCTTTGATAACAGTGATAATTGGCTGGAAATCGATACTGTTTTGCTCCTGTTTTTCCCATCCTGTCTCACCCAGCCTCCCCTCCCTTCCCGGACGCCGTCGTGCTCTCTTTAGTGGGTGACATTTAAAGGCTCTGCCACAGCCATTAGATAACCCAGGCAGAGAAGATGCTGTGGAGAGGGCTGATGCCGGCAGGGATGGGGCCAGCTCCCTTCTCCTCTCCCACGGCTCAAGGACAGATGGACACGATGCTCCAGCAACACGTCCTGGTGCTGTGGGAGCCACAGGGGTGGGGGGACCAGTGGACCTGGGGGTGAGGGGAGGGTGAAGAGGGAGAGCAACAAACCCAGGCTGTGTCAGCCAGGAACTCCCTCCGGCTTTAGCTCTGAAAATTGTGCCAGAACATCACGCGAAAATGTGTATTAATATCACACTGCCCAGCCTGCCCTGCTCTGCATGCCCCCTGTGCCTCCCCAGAAGGGTGTCCCCAGCTCCTGCCATGCTGCCCCAGACACAGATAGGATCTCAGAGTCCCCACGGTCAGGGACCTCCTGATCCCCTTGCAACTCCACCTGCCTCTGCACTCCACCTGCCCACCCGGGGCTGCTGGGGCTTTGTCCCCCCAGAAGGTGCCCTGATCCCCAAAGCTGAAGGGCCTGGGGAGCAGGACAGCAGCACCAGAAGGTGCATGGGGAGCCCCAGGAGCCAGGGGCACACTGGGCTGGAGCTGGCAGCCCCAAGGCTCCTGGTCTGCAAGAGCCAAGGGACCCTCATTAGCCAAGGGAGCCTTGTAAGCTGAGTGACCCTCATGAACAAATCAGGGTCCAGGGACACCCTCTGCAGGGCTGGCTGGAGCTTGGGGCTGGCAGTGAGTGAGGGATGCCTGGGAGGCTGCAGGTGCATGAGTTTCCTGTGCCCTCACCTTCCCTGGGCACCTCTATGCCCACCCCACCCCAGTAACCTGTGCACACATCTTCCCTGGTAACTCCTGCACACACCTGCCCAGGGTACCTGTGTATTCACTATCGCCATGGACCTGTGTGCCCACCTCCAGGAGAACCTGCATGCCCACCTTCTGTGGGTATCTGTGCACTCACCATGCTGGGTATCTGTGCTTTCACCTTCCCCAGATAGCTGTGCACCCACCATCTCTGGGTACCTCTGTGCTCACCACCTCTGGATACCTGTGTGCTCACCATCCCTGGATACCTGTGTGCTCACCATCCCTGTGTACCTGTGTGCTCACCATCCCTGGATACCTGTGTGCTCACCATCCCTGTGTACCTGTGTGCTCACCATCCCTGTGTACCTGTGCACCCACCGTCCCTGGATACCTACCTACTGTCTGTGGGTACCTGTGCACTCACCATCCCTGGGTACCTGTGTAACCACCTTCCCCAGGTACCCGCACCCACCATCCCGGTGCCCCCACCCTCTGTACCCTCGCCCTCTGTACCCCCCCCCTCTGTACCCTCCCCCTCTGTACCCTCACCCTCTCCGGTACCCGCGCCCACGTCCGTGGGTTCCTGGTGCCACCTGGTGGCCGCGCTGCCGGCCCGGGGTGGGTGTCACTGAACTGTCCCAACTTGTCCCCGCAGTGATCTTTGCGCTGCCCCAAAGGCTCCCCCAAGGCCCCCCAGAGCGGAGCCCGGCCCGCGCCTCTCTTCAAAGCGAAGCCGGGCCGAACCCCGCGGCCCGGCCCGCCGGAGCTCAGGGCACGGCTCTTGGTGCCGCTTTGGGCAGGGAGGTGCCGGGGAGACTCCCTGGCCGCGGCTTCCCGGGGGTTTTGCTGCTCGGTGCTCCGCAGCCCCAGCAGAGCTGGGAGCGGGAGTTTTCTCCTGCGGGGTCTGTCCTCATGGCAGTGGCACTGGGGAGGGCTGGACCCCCGGCAGGGGCTTGGAGGAGAGTCCTGGAGCCCGGCACGGACACACGGGCTGGGAGGGGAGTCCTGCACGCGGGGTTGGGCACACGAGCTCAGAAGGGAATCGGCCCCATGACCAGCTGGGCCACCTGAGCCAAGCTTTGACTGAATAAACCCCCACATCCTCCAGGGCTTGGTGAAGAGCGGCAGGAACAGTTTGCAGCTGGGAATCCCTTCCAGCCGGAGGCCCCTGGAGCATCCTACCACCCACACTATGGATGGTTTATGGCCCCAGACCCCAGAGCTGGGGGTCCCAGCCCCTCTCCTGCCGCTGGGGCAGAGCTGGCTGCATCCCGCCCCTATGGATGGGGTGTGAGCAGAGCGCTGTCCCCACTCTTCCCCAGCAGTTACAGCCATGTCCCCAGTCCCCTGCCCTACAGCTGAAGCCCCCGCAGTGTCCCAGCCTCTACAGCCATGCAATATCTGTGTCCCAGCCCCTATAGCTCGAGGGACAAGGATCTCACCCCCCTTCTCACAGCCTGGGTCTGATTGCTACCCAGGTTCCCAGACCCTTTTATCTGCAGGGGAGCTGGCTGTGTCCCACCCCATACACCCACATGAGGGTCGCAGCCCCTCAGCTGTAGATGGGGCCCATCTATAACCCCGGCCCTGCAGCCAAGGGGTCAGAGCTCCCTCCCCTATAGTCAGGGCACACGCACACCGCAGTCCCTGTAACCAGGGGGTCACAGCCCTCGCCTCTGCTGCTGAAGCACACCTGTACCCCAGCCCCTGCCCTATGCCCCAGTCCCTATGGCTCACAGCCCTCCCCGCTATTCCCGGAACCCACCCACACTCCTGTTCTCACAGCCGGGGGGTCACAGCCCCCTCCCCTATTGCACACCCACACCCCAGCCCCCTCCCCTACACCCCCGCCCGTGTTCCCGGGGGTGTCACAGCCCCCTGCCCTCTCCCCGGCTCGTCCCAGGCCTCGCGTCCCCCCCGTCCCGTCCCCCCCGTCCCGGGCCCTCCCCGGGGGAGGCGCTCGGGGCCCGCGCCCGCCATGTTTCCCGGCAGCGCTCCCTGCCCGCCGCCCGCCTGAGCCTCCCGGGCCGGCCCGGCCCGGCCCCTCTCCCCGGCCGGACGGGGGTCCCGGCCGCCCCGGGCCTCCCGGGCACGGTGGGGGCCGCGGCTCGGCCCGTCCGCCCGGCTGGGCCGTGCGGCGCTCGGGGAGGGCTGAGCCCGCGGCCCCTTCTGTCTGCAGGGACTCGATCGACAGCAGCTCCCGAAGGTTTGTCCGTGTGGCAGCGGGCGCCAGCCGGGACCCCCGAGGGATCCGCGGCTACCGGGGCTGCCCTGGCTGCGAGTGCCTGAGGAGAGGCCGGTTCGGGCCGGTTCGGGTCCCGGTGTGGCGATGGGAGTGCTGGTCTGAGCTCTGCGAGGGACCCCCGGGTGCGGAGCTGAAACCCGCATCCCCCAGCTGAGGACGAGGAGGGATAAACCAGAGGTGATCCGGTTCCGTCCCACGGGAGCGCTCCTGGCAGGGTAATGATTTCGTGTTTGTCTTGTTTATTCCCTCGGTGAAGCAAGTTTTGTAGGAGCAGAAAGGGAAGCGGCAAGGCTGGCTGGGAGGTCGTGGGTGCTTCGGGCACCCCACAAAGGCAGCACTGCTGGGAGCTCCTGGTACCAATGCCGTGGCTTTGTGCCCGAGCTGGAGCCACCCGCACCCACCATGGTCCTGCCACATCCTCTCCCCTTGTTCTGTGTCAAGAGTTGGACTGGCTGCAGCCACGTTGTCCGCACACATTGGAATTGTGTGTGGTTTTTGTTTGTGCCTCATGGTTCTCATTTGGAGCACTGTGGTGGGTTTGGCCCTGTAAATGCTACACCGTGTGTGGCTGGAAGGGGCTGGTTCCTGGTTTTGGAGGTAACTGCATGTGTTCCAGAGAGACATTATTAAGATTAAACTTAAAATTAGGTTTCAGCGTGTCAGTTGTTTTTCCTGGGAAGGTGATCTGGAGTCGCATCTTACTGCTGGAAAGAAAACCTTATCCTTATTTCCAGCCTAACCATGCTAATGTTCCCCTTACCCACGTATGTCAGAGCAGAGCGTCAGTGGGTTCTTTCTGCATCGCTTGCGTCATCTTCCTGAGAATTAAAAAACTAAACCAGGCTCGAAATGAAAACCAAAATGTGACTGACTGGGCCTGCACTGGGCGTGTGAGGTGTGGGTGTTCACTGGGGGCATCAGTGGTGCTGTGGGTGCTCATTTGGTACCGGTGGAGAGCGGATTGTTGGGGTCTGACGTGCTCGTGTGTCACCGGGAGTTTAGGGAGCCTCGTGGTGCAGCAGGGAGAGCTGGGAGCCAGTTCCTGTTGCTTTTCCAGTCTGGCTCTGGGTGGCTTAGGGCCCCAGGACACTGATTTTAGGAGCCCCGAGTGCTCCAGGGTCTGGGGCCTGGTGTGGTTGTGCACGTGCAGGAACCGGGCTCTCCTGGGATCCTTTGTGCTCCTTCCTGATCAGCTGCAGCACACAATGCCTGAGTGCTCTGGCCCTCACAGCTGTTCCGGGTTTATTTCTGATTCCTGGCTGCAGCTCGGTGCCTCGGAGGGGCGAGGATGGCTCAGGAGACGAACCAGACGCAGGTGCCTCTGCTGTGTACCACGGGCTGCGGGTTCTATGGCAGCCCCCGGACCAACGGCATGTGCTCCGTGTGCTATAAGGAGTTCCTGCAGAGGCAGCAGAGCAGCGACCGGATAAGCCCTCCAGGTAGAGGATTTTTTCCTGAAAATCTCTTAAATGTGTGTCTGGATCCAAGCTGTGTTCAGCGTGGTGCTGGTGCCTGGCCACCAGCAGATTTACCCCCTCATAGAAAAATCGTCTTTGCCTTTCCATGATACCCAAGGCTCTAAATCAAGGACCCAAGCCCTGAAGCACTTCTGTTCCCTGTCAGGAGGGGCACTTGCTTTCTTCCCAGTCTCACCAGTTTGTGGAGCCCCATCCCAGGCAGCACCTTCTAGTAAACTGTAGAATTTCACATGTGCTAATGGTGATCCCAGCTTTCAGCTATTTCCTGCTCCCTGATTAGGTGCTGACTGCTGGGAACCATGACAAAGCCCTACAATGAAGTTTTATTTGGTCTATTTGTATAATATTCTTATCATAACAGTGTGATATCTAAAAGCCATGACTTACAAGGTTTGTTTCCTGCAGTTGGGATGGGAGCAGGGGAAGGATGCTCTCTGCATTGTGAGCAGGGATTTCTTCTGCTGGGGGTTTGTGCAGATGCCACATGTACAGACTGGGAAATGCCTCTGAGAGTTCTTCCACAGTTTATTCCTGGGGGTCATGGAATTCATCATGGCTTCCCTTGAGTCACCCACACAAAATATGCTCAGGAACATGACTTTTCCTGACAAAGGCTTTTCCTAAGACCCAGCTTAGATCCTCAGCTGACACAAACCCATATGTGTCTGTTGAAGCCTGTTCCTTTCAGCAGGTGAGGATCTGGTTCTTACACCTTGGACAAGTTACAAAGTGGCATTGGGTTCAAGATCCAGACAACTATGGTGTCCCACAGAGTCCCATGCACAAATTTGGAGAGGAGAGTGTAGGAACAGGGATATGGGAGTGATCCCAACAGGGGTGTGCCCTCCCAGCTCCAGTAGGGAACAGGAGTGTAAAGCCTGCTGGAAGTGCTCGTTCTGCTTTCTCCTTGACTGTCAAGCACCTGAGGAACTTGCTGATACTTCCCAGAGACTTGACCACGCCTGCTCTTGTCTCGTAGCACCCACTGGTCCCAGCAGCAGCCCCATGGCTTCTGAGGCCATCGCAGGACAGCACCCAGAGGGAGACTCCACAGCTGAGGATGCAAAAGCCAGGTAGGGGCAGAGTCTGGAGGGGAGGGGATCTAAACCCTGCTAAAATCCAGCTCTGGGACACAGGGGACAGGCTGTCATCCTTTATATGTCTGTAAACAGGCTGGGTCAAACTTTGTGTTGTGACTCTGGTTTATCTGGAAGATTGAGATGCCCCTCAATCTGCTGCTGTTGATGTCTGATGAGTAGAGTGAGGTATCAGAGGGTTGGTAGTAAATTAAGTGACATCTTGGTTCTCCTGCCGCCAGTGCACCTTTTCTGTCTCTGTTCAACTGTTCAGTTTCTGCTCAGTCCCAAGCAGTGGGATTTTTGGGGTTTTCCTGTGCAGGGCCAAGAGTTGGACTTGGAAGGATCACGAGGATCATCAGCTCAGAATGTCGTGTGATTCTAAGTGAAAGCACCTGTTGGTGACCCAGTCTGGAAGCTGTGACAGCAGGATTAGAGACCTTGGGCCTGTTTGATGGGGAGGAGGACAGAGCTGCACTGAGCTCTACCATCACATTACAGCCCTGACTCATAACTGTGTTTCCCTGGACTTGTTTGGATAGGCTCTTGCCTTGGCTTTGAGATATAATTGGGTGCAAAAGGAAACTGAGATCATCACAGATTCATTCCATTTATGTCTATAAAGAACTTTGATCCCCAATCTCAAGGGGAATTGACCTGCTGTGCTCCTGACCTACTTTTGAATATAAGGAAATAAACTTTACGGGCTGAAGGTCTCTCCCACATAACAGTCCATCAAATGAAAATACTTGTGTTTTCTCTTTTTGTTTGTGTGCTGCACATGCTCCCAGCGCTCAGACTCCTGTGACCCATCAGATGACGGCCATGAGCATATCCAGAGAGGAAACCAGCAACGAGACAGAGGAATTCAGCAAGACAGATGAAGCCTCATCAGCTTCTTCCTCATCAGGTGGGGTGGTTTGTTTGTCCTTTGCACAGGTCTGAGTGACACTGAGCTCAGGAGTCCATTGGAGCAGCAGGGACAGCTGCTGACCCCGGGGTGTGTCCCCTCCCGGCAGTAAAGACACGCCTGAGAGCTGAGGAGGAAACTTGTTTTGGTGACAGGGAGGAGAGCAAATGCTGTGCTCGAGGGCAGGCTGATAGAGATTGCTCTGTGGGCTGAGTGGCTGCCAGCCCTCGAGTGGCTGGCAGGAGGATAATCTTCCATGACGCCTCTCCCAGCGAATGGCAGCGAGCCCGGAGCGTCCCACAGCCTGACGCGGCTGCTGCTGGCGGCACTCCCCTGCCAGCTCCCGAGGGGGAGGAAGGGAGATGGATCCATCCGAGGCTTGGAGAGAGGTGGCTCCTTTGTGACAGTGCCTGGGGGTAGTGGAGGCCTGTTGTTGTCACCCCGTGTGATGGGGGAACGCGTCCCTCGGGGGGTGTTACACAGCGAGTGCCCTGACGTGATGGAGGAGCAGCAGAGTTGTTGCCCAGTGTGGCACATCTTCTAGCTGATGCCATAAGCAGGTGATCTGCATGCAGACACCCTCCTTTGCTCAGCTGACAGCTTGCTTGCATTGAAAGCTAAAAAAACCCAGGAGCAGTTGGTTGCTAAAAAGCCAGGTTCTAGTCACCACACATGGCTGGGCATTTTGGGTTAGGTAATCTCTTGCCTGCAAGCCCAGGAGGCAATTTACAACAGGCAGGTGAGAGACTGTTAAAAAGAGGCTTGGGAGAGCCTGCCCCTTTCATCTGCCTGTGTAGTTTTTAGGAGGCTGTTTAGGGTCAGCTCCACAAAGCTGTCTCTGTTTTGTCTCCTCAGAGCAGCCTGCACCACAGGTGCTCCAAGGAGCAGTTGGAGCTCCTCCCTCCTGTTGACTTCTCTAACCTGCTTAGGTACTGGAGGAAATCCTGCTAAGCATCAGTGACCTTTAACAATCTGGCTTTGAAAGCTCAGTTTTCCCTTTGGTAGATTAGAGGCAGTGATGGATATCTGTGTAAAGCATTCTAAGACCTACATTTGGGGAACACTTACATAAGAGTCAGCAAAAATAATTAGTAGTACTTACAAGGGGTTAACTTTTTTTCTCCCTGTGAAGATTAACTGTGGGCTCAGCTGACAGCTGTGTTGCTGTACAGCAGCTGAGCTGTAGTGACTATCCAGTCACTGTCCAGTGGCCACTTCAGCTTTGGATTTAAGGCATTTGAAACCGAGAGAAAGCTGTGAGGTGGAGATCTCGGTGGAACAAGGCAAATCTCAGTCTGGGGTATGTCAGCCAGGGCAGCGTGCACATGGAGAGTCATCAGAGCCTCAAGCAGCTCCTGTAATAAAATGTGTTTGATTTATCAAGGAGGGCAGCAAAACTCTTGGTTCTGTTTCAGGTACCCTGCTTGAGATATCCCAGAACACAGCTGAGGGCAAGACGGCTTCGGAAAAACCAAAACCGAAGAAGAATCGCTGCTTCACCTGCCGGAAGAAGATTGGGCTGACTGGTAAGTGCCTGGCTCTGGGAAAGCTTCCCTGTGCCCTAAGCAGTCCAGAGTGAGAGCCCTGTGAGCACAGTGCTGTGGTGCTGCTGGGTTTGGAGGGTCAGAGCCAGGAGGTTCCCCCCAAATCCATCCTGGAGCTGTGGTGCTGTGAGAGAGGAGGGAAGAGAGCTCTGACCTGCAACAGCACTGGCTGAGGCAGCAGCCTGAGGAACATCCCACCCACTGCCAGGGTCCTGGCAGCCCTTGGGAGCAGGATTGGATGCAGCAGCACCTCTTGGTTGTTCCTGCTTCTTGGCAGAAGCTGCTGTAGAGGAAGGCAGAGCTCGCTGTGGATCGGAATCCGCTCCCGGCCAGGTCTGTGGTGAAGCTTTCATAACAGTGACATGAACTGAGCTAGACCCAAATGGAAAATCCCTCTCCAAGACTCATCCCATTTGTTAATGCTGCCTGATTTCCACTCTTAGCTTCCTGAGAGCAGGATGGCTCTCAGCATGCAGCCTGTAAAGCTGGAGAGAGAAGTGCTGGGATGGTGTCAGGGCATTGCTATCAGTGGGGAAACAGCTTCTGGAAAGTGAAGCAATTAATTTGACTGTGGTTTGTTAATAAAAACATCATTCCCCTAAATTATCTCTGGCATTTAGTGCTTCTCTGGAAAAAAGTTAACTCTGGAGCTGTGCAGGTCATATTGTTCTGGCAGAGCACTTGCTTCTGTAGCCTGCTTGGGGCATCCAGCAGCCAGGGTCTGGCTGTTTGCATGGATATGAGAAGCTTTGGCCAAGTCTAGACTGGAAAGTTTGAACCTGAGCCTGCCTGGAAATCCATGGGCACTGTCCTAGAATAGGGCTAAGTTTATAAACCTGGATCTGGGCTGGGTGCTTCATGCCTAGCCTTCAGGTTGCAGAGAGGATTGTTTTCTTACCACTATGAGTGTTCCCTTACGAGGTTTAAACTATGAGAAGTTCTCTTCTTTAGGATTCAACTTACAGAGAACTCCTGTGAATTCAGGGCATTTAGGATAAAATGAGTTTTCTCAACCAGGAGTAAACTTGCACCTTGGAGCAAGGCGTTTGTGGGCTTTACAGCCTGTAGTTGGAAAAACATGAAGGGACAGAGCATTATTCCCTGCCAGCAGGAGTTCCCTGCTTCCTCCCTGCCTTGCTTTCCCAGTGTGCTGTGTTAATGGTAGCACTCTGAGCATTGTCTCTGAGTGAAGTGATTTAACTGGGAATTTTGAAGTCTAAGTAGCTCAGACATGATCCTAAGGTGGTGACAGCTCTGCTGCTTGCTGCTGGTCAGTCCAGCTGCTGCTGTGTGACCCTGGGGAGCTGGACTGTCTTGGAGGGCTCAGCTCCAGCTCGGGCTGCCTGGGGAGCCTGGTCTGGATTAGCAATCTGGCACTCTGCAGTGCCTGGCATGTCCTTTGTCCCCAGGGAGCATGGACAGCAGCTGCTCTGGGAGCGTTTCCCACCATGTGACAGCTGGGGCTGCCCAAAGCACACAGAGCTCCTGAGCCAGAGGAAAGCAAAGAGCCACCCGTGGTCTTCCCCAAATGAAGAGTCCCTTTGGCCTGTGGGGAACATCAGGCCCCCCTCCCTTGCCCCTCTCTCTGCATTGGTGGCATTTCCTGGTGTGGCAGGAAGGAGCCGCCTTCCTGCCCAGCTGGATGGGGCCTGATGAGGCTTTGTCCCTGCTCTTCCTCCCCTCAGGCTTCGACTGCCGCTGCGGGAACCTGTTCTGTGCCATTCACCGGTACTCTGACATGCACGCCTGCCCCTACGACTACAAGGCAGAAGCTGCCGAGAAGATCCGCAAGGAAAACCCCATCGTCATCGCCGAGAAGATACAGAAGTTGTGAAGGGGTTCGAGCAGCTCGAACTGCAGCCAGGCTGCCTGGTGCTCCTCCCCTTCCTCCCAGCCTTCCTCTTCCTCCTCCCAACCCCTGCCGCGGTGCGAGGGTGACTCCGGCAGCGCACACAACCCGGCACCTGGACATGGGGCATCCTCGCGCCTCTGGCAGTCAGTTGGTGTTCCTTCTCTCCCTTCCTGCCTGTCTGACAGCCACAGCTCAGCTGATGTGTTCTCAACCAGCTTCTCAAAGGAACAGGGACCGTCCTGCCCCGCTGCTCTGGCTCTAAGACCTTCGCACTCGCCTCTTGCCGGGCACTTTGTGTGGCGTGAGCGGCCGGGCTCTGCTGAGCAGCCTTTCCCTTCCCGGCGGCTCCGAGTCCTGCAAACCACCCAGGACTGGTGGCCGCAGTCCCCGAGCAGCCGCTGGACTCTTCCCTCTGCCTGTAATCCCGGGAGCTGGGGGATCCTGGCAGCCAGGCTGCCGTCTGCTCCCCGGGAGGTGTTTGCTCTCTGATGCAGAAAAGTTGATTCTGTAGTTCCAGCACCCCAGACCCCTCTCCCCACCCTCTGTTGACGCTGTTGGAGAAGCACCAAGGGGGTTGAGCAGTGATGCTGGCACAGGGAAGATATTTTGTGGCTTGAAGTGACGTGGGCAGGGCAGGACCTTCCAGGAGGTTCTGCTTGCTGCCTTGTGCCTCTCTCCACAGGGAGGGAGCCAGGGACACCCCTGCTCCAGCCTCCTGCTTCAGCACCCCTGGATAACCCCGGCTGCTTTCCCAGCAAGGTGTGTCCCCCTCAGTGCTGCCTGTGCCTGCTCTCCTCTCTCCCCTCTTTCCTCTCCCCTTTCTTCTCTCCCTTCTCTCCTCTCTCCTTGCCTTCTGCCTTACACGAGTCGCTCTCATCAGGGTTGTGCACAAAGCTCAGGTCCCCACACCTCTGCTTCTGGACCTGTCCCTGCATCCAGGCGACAGTGGGGTCCCCTCCTCCCATGTGGCCATGCTGGTATTGGGGAGAGCTCGGGGAACCCACCCAGCTGCCCTCCTCTGCCTCCCCCCTCCCTGTGGGATGAGAGGCAGGGCCAGGTCCCCAGGAGATGCTCTGCAAGCCAGACAGAGGGAACTGGGGCACAGGGAAAGTCACGAGGAGGGTCCCACGGTGCCCAGAAGTCCAGGTGGGGGCTCAGAAATGCCCATGGAGAGACCCAGGGAGCAAGGAGAGGTGCTTGGAGGGCTCTTGGCTCACTGTGAGACTCAGAATTCCCTGAGGTGCTGGAAGGCCCAGGGAGGGCTCTGGGGTGCAAGGGAAGGCAGAAGGAGAGCTTTGGGGTACAGTGAACATGCTCAGAGGCCTCAAGCACCCCAAAAGCCACTTGGAAGGCTCTGGGGGTGCACACACTCACACAGGAAGGGAGGTGTAGGAAAAACCAAATGCCACTCAGCACCACTCCAGAAGGAGCACTTGGAGGGCTCTTTGGGAGGACCCAGGGATCGGGGATGCAGCACAAGACAGGCAGAGGCTCCTGGGGCACAGCCACAGCCTCTCCCATGCCCAGGGGATTCCTGGGAACATCAGGAGTGGGGCTGTGGCCAACGGGCTCTGCCTCTCAAGCAGAGAAACCCAGATGTGTCCCGTGAGACAAGCAGCAGCCTCTGTCCCACTCTGCTGGCCATCCCACGCTTTGGAAGCATTTCCCTCAGTGTCAGCAGAGCTGCAGGGCCCAGCTGGGGGAAATCACAGCAGCTCCTTCCTTCCAAGGACTTTTCCTGCCCTGCTTGTGGCAGTTCTGCCCAGGGGCTGGTGGGGGATCCCTCTGGGTGTTTGGTTTCTGCAGTCTGCTCCAGCCAAAGCAGTGTGTTCTCTGTGCCAGCTGCCATCCTGTGCTGCTACCAGCAGCATCTGAACCTCCCAAACTGCTGCAAACCCCCCCTCCAGCACAGAGAGGAGTGAGGCTGCCTCTCACCAGCCTTTTCCTCAGGTTTTTCCTTCTGGATAACACTGACATCATGTCTGGAGCACGCAAGTGGCTGCACCCCTGGACACACCTGGGCCATCAGTGCAGAGCTGGTGCGCCCGGCTGGCTTTGCCACTGAGCTTTTGGCTGAGGATGATCCCTCACCCTCGGGGGATGCAGGAATTGCAGCCACCAGCGCCCAGGAAGTGCAGCAGCTCCCATGGATCCCTTGGGAAAGCCCACAGCCACCTGCTTCTCCAGCACTGCCCTTTTCCCTGTTCTCCCTCCCTGTCCATGAGTGTAAATACAACACAGTCTAGTTTGCTTGGATGCTGTGGGTGCTCTGTTTCAGGCAGGGATGTCTGTGGGGCTTGGCTTGGCTCTTTTGGGGTGGCTGTGGGGCTCAGTGCCTGAGTTTCCCTGTGGGTGATCATTGACAGTACCTGGTGCTGCTTGGGGATCAGAGCACCCCAGACCTGCACCCCCAGATCTCAAATCCACCAGGGGCTGGGCTGGATGATCTTCAGAGGTCACTTCAACCCTGACAAGTCTGGGATTTTGCCTTCTGCCTGAGCAGGAAGCCCTGGCTGGGTTTGAGGGGCTCTGAGGTTCTCCTGGTTCCCTCTTGTCTGCTGTCACCCCCTTGGGGCAGGAAAGGGCAAAAGGAAAAGCCTTCCCTCTCGCCATATCCATGTGGGGCATTCGGGCAGTGTGTGGCACCAGGACTGACTTCAGCAAGGCTTTGGATGCTGCCTCCCGTGACAGCTCTGTAGGTAGACACGGGAAATGTGGGAAGATGGACTGGGGGGAGGGCCTGGCTGAAGGCAGAGCTCCGAGGGGCCTGGTAGGCACAGCAGAGTCCACCTGTGCTCAGCGCTGTCCCCAGGGGTCGGTACCTCCAGCCCTGTGCAGTTCGGGTAGCAAAACCCTGCCCGAGGGACAGAACGGGTCCTGATCAGGTTTCACCGTGATTCGGACCAGGGTGGGGGTGACTGCTTCAACTGAAGGCCGTGCTGCCATCCAGAGGGACCTTGAGGGGCTGGCTGAGAGCTGGGTGGGGGCAAACCTAAGGGGGTTCAACAAGGGCAGGTGTAGGATCCTGCACCCGGGGAGGAACAACCCAGCACGGGCTGGGGGTGACCCCGCTGGAGAGCAGCTCTGCAGAGAAGCACCTGGGGGTCCTGGTGGATGACAAACCGTCCCTGAGCCAGCAGAGTGTCCTGGGGCCAGGGGGACCCTGGGGGGCATCAGAGGAATGTGGCCAGCAGGGCAGGGAGGGATCCTGCCCCTCTACTTGGGGGGGCATGTCTGGGCTGCTGTGTCCAGGTCTGGGACAAGAAGGACAAGGAGCTACTGGGGAGAGTCCAGTGGAGGCCCCAGAGATGATTTGGGGTCTGGAGCGTCTCTCTGATGAGGAGAGACCATGGGAGCTGGGCTTGGTTAATCCAGGGAAGACTTGAGAGTGTTGCATGTTTGGTTTTTCTTTTAAAAGACTATAAAATGAGACAGTTTAAAGTCATAAAAACTCAGAAGTTACATTCGAGAGTACAACGATATGGAGAACAGCCAGGTTTCCATCGATACAAACCAAACCCAGCTCCAGAGCCGTGACAAATGCCCGTTCATTGAGTCCAGCTGACTTTGGGTGTCGCAGTGCTCAGGCAGAGCACCCAAGTGCCCGTTGAACTCCTCCACTCGCTGCTCGCGGGTTTTCCAAGCTGTCTTCAGGATCCGCTCCATTTGCTGCTTCTCCTGCATCTTCTCCAAGGCCACCTGCGCCGGGGTGTGATTGTCCAGCCCGCGCTTCTCCTGCTCCTGCTCCTTGCTGCCCGTGATCTGCTCCGGGCTCTGGGCTTTGTCTTTCTCCTTCTCCCGCTTGCCCCCAGGGCGCCCCCGCTGCCCTTCAGCCGCAGGGGACAGGGGACCGCGCTCCGTGATTTTCCTCAAACTTACAGATTTTTGTCAAATTTTATACAGTCCCAAACCCATCGGTTTAATGTTCATTGGTCCCTCGCCTCTGATGTTAATTAGGTGTTCACTCCTGATTTGCATTTCCTTGCCAGCCTTTTCCAGGTGTCTCCAGCCGTGCCAGGGGGCAGGTCTGGAGCAGAAGTTCGCTGATGTTTCGCCAATGGCCCTTGATGGCCTTTATCTCTCGTGTATCTCGTGCTGCTCTCGGCCTGCAGAGATACCGAACTCATCATTGTTCCTGGTGGAACAATGCTTTAGAAAGAAACTTCCGTTCCCTTCCCCCGGGGCAAATGAGAACAAACGTGGCTAAAGTTAAGAAATAAAAATTTTAAACTCGGCATATTTTCCAACAAGAGGCGATCTCACCAATCCACCTAAACATCTCCAACGTGAGTGCCAGACTCCTTCCAGTGGTGCAGTGGCCATAAACTGAACTAAACCACAATAAGTCCCACCTCAACGTGAGGAAGAGCTCATTTACACTGAGGGTGGCAGAGCACTGAGCAGCTGCCCAGGGAGGCGGTAAAGTCTCTCTCTCCGGAGACATTCCAAGCCCACCTGCTCCAGGTGACCAAGGTCGGGCTGGACGATCTCCAGGTCCCTTCCAACCCCATTTGGGATTTTGGGATCCAGGGACCGAGGAGAGGCCGCACCGCGTCCCCGCCATGAGGCGGCCGCGCTGTTCCCATGGCAACGGGCGCTGGACGATGGCGTCACTTCCGGCCGGGGCGGGGCCAGCGCCGCCCCCGCCTGGGAGGCCGCAACGGCCGCGGGGCCTCGGGCAGCGGCGAGCGGGGCCGGGAGGATGTGCAGGTACCGGGCGGGCACGGGCCCACGGGCCGGGGGCGGCCTGCAGGCAGCGGGGCGGGCACGGTGTGGTGGTGGGGGTCCCACAGCGCGGTCAGAGGGAGGAGAGGCCCCGGCACGCGGGGGAGGCCGCGCTGGTCCGTGGGGGGGGGACACAGTGGTCAGTGTGGGGGGGATATAGTGGTCAGTGTCGGTTTGGGAGGTGGGGTCAGTGAGGGTGTGGGACCCCCCCAGCGGGCAGTGGGAGGGGGGAGGCCGGGCAGGATGTGTGAGACCCCCCAGCAGGCGGGAGAGGCTCCCGGTGGGGGCAGGGGAGAGCCACGCGGGCCAGTGTGGGCTCATGGGCACCCCTCAGTAGTCGGGGGGCTCTCGGGGAGGTCAGTGCGGGGGTCGGGTCCAGGGGGGCTGTGGGGGACACGCACACAGTGATCGGGAGGGGTCCCACTGCTCAGTGTGTGTTTGGGGGGGGTCCCTCAGCGATCAGTCAGGGGATTGGGGCCCACAGCAGTCGGGGGGGCCCCACACGGGTCAGTGTGGGGAGGTCTCCATGCTTGGCTGCAAGGTGGGAGGGCCACAGTGGACAGCGAGGGGAAGAGCTCACTGCTCAGGGGTGGGGGTGGGTTGGGGTGAGGGGTCACTGCTGGGGGAGGCACTGGAGGGAAATGTGTGTGCGGGGTGGGGGTCCCGTGCTGCCAGGGGAGGGGGGAGCACCCACCAGTCAGTGGTGGGGGCCCCACAGAGGTCAGTACAGCAGGGATCCCCCTCGGTGGGTGGGGGGTCGGTGTGTGTGCGGTGGGTCGCGCCCCCACAGCAGGCGTGGGGCGAGGGCAGGGGCCGGGCAGGGCCGGCCACCCACGACGGGCTGTCCCCAGCTGGTGCCTGGCTTTGTCCCAGCGTGTGCAAGACACACGACACGAGTGTGGCTCGAGGTGTAAGTGGCCCGTAGTGCCACCTCCCCGTGTGGACCCCACGCGGGTGCGCGGCCCCCGGACGTCCCGTTCTGCCCCGGGAGTGCTGGTCCCGGCGGCACACGGGGTGCCAGCCCTGGGAGGGACACGGCTGCCACGTGCCGGGTGTCACACCGGCCCTGGCCCTGCTGTGGATGGTCACCGGCCCGAGGGGGCTCCCGTCGGGGCACGGGGCATCCCTTCGCTCCCAGTATTTTGGCATATTTCAGTGCCAAATCCCAGCTTCAGTGCCATATCCCTCTTCCACCCTTTCCTCCCCTTTCCCAGGCCTTCGGAAGCAGATGGAGCGAATTCCTCGGGGTGTGGGCTGGTTTGACATTCCTCAGCTCAAGCCTGTGCCCAAACTTGCAGAAAATAGTTGCCTTTTTTTTTTTTTCCTTCTTTTTTTTTTTCGCTTTCTCTCTTTCCTCTCCCCTTTCCCCTTTTTCCTCGGGAGCTCAGCACTCCCGAACGCCTGTGCCGGCACCTAGGTGGCCCCGGGGGAGCCGTGTCCTTTGTCCCATCAGCTTGTGGCTGCCGTGGGGGTGGCGTGTGTGGGATCTGCGCTTGTCCTCGCCCCCTCCGCGTGGGCTGCCCGCGGGGGCTGGCGAATGTGGCAGGAGCTTGGATGTCGGGGGGGCTGCGTGTGCTCGGAGGTGCTCGAGGGGGTGGGGGGGACACTGCGGGGAGCACGTTTGTGTTCAGACGTGGGTCACGGAGGGGACAGAGCCCTCAGAGCCCCCGCCCTGCCCGCAGGCCCCCGCAGCCGCCGGACGGACAGATGGACACGGCAGCCCCGCCGCACGCCCCGGCCCGCGCTGCACGGCCGGCGCCAGGCGTGCCCAGGGCCAGCTGAGGACGGGGCGTCTCCGGGCCCGGCGTCGTTGCCGGCCTCTGTCCGATTCGGATCCTCCCTCGCTCCGGGCGCGGCCGCCTCCCCTCCCGCCGTCATGAACGGGCTGTCGATCAGCCAACTCTGCTGCCTCTTCTGCTGCCCGCCCTGCCCCAGCCGCATCGCGGCCAAGCTGGCCTTCCTGCCCCCGGAGCCCACCTACGCCATGGTGCCCGAGCCTGAGCCCGTGGGCAGCACGGGCTCCCTGCGGGGCGCCGCGGGCCGCTGGAAGCTGCACTTGAAGGAGAGGGCGGATTTCCAGTACTCCCAGCGGGAGCTGGACAACATCGAGGTGTTCGTCACCAAGAGCAGCCGGGGCAACCGCGTCGGCTGCATGTACGTCCGCTGCGTGCCCGGCGCCAGGTGAGTCACCGCGGGTGTGCCAGCTGGGGCTCTGCTGGGCTGCCCCGGGGCCGCCCTGGGGGCTGCTGTCCCCTCTTGCCCCTCGGCTGAGCCTCGCTGGAGGAGCTGGCTCTGCCGCGGGGATTTGGAGGCGTCCGGTGGGACGGGCGAGCCGGGCTCCCAGGACCGGTCTGGCTTGTGGCTGCCCTGGGAGTGGGGTTAAAGCAGGAGAAGAGGCAAAGCCAGAGGCTGCGGGGCTGTGGGGATTCCCCAGGCTGTCTCACAGTGCCCGGGTGTCACAGCAGTGATGCAATGCTGTAGTTGTTTGCACAGAGCTTGGTGCTCAGGGGGCACTGGCGTGGCTGCACCACCTGCTTCTCCCCGTGCCCAGCCCTGTGGTGACCATGGGATGGGCAACTGCCTGTGCCAACAGGAGAGCCTGGCTTAGTCAAATTCACAGGGACATTTGATTCCTGTAGGAAATGAGTGACAAGAGTGAAAGCCAGGAGGGATTTGGTCACTCCTGTGGGTCTGTGGACTGACACCCTGGAGTGTCAGATGGAGAGCCCATCCTGCTGCCAGTGCCTGGGCAGGAGGGGACCTGGCAGCTCTTCCCTGAGCAGTGGCACAGTTTGGGGGTTCAGGTGCAGAGGGAGGCCAGGTCACCCCAGCTGACCCCTTTCCTGTGTCCTCCCAGGAACAACAGGTCCTCAAAGACCAGCATGCCAGGCTGCAGGGCTGGAGGGGAGAACCTGGGCTGGGGGGCCCATCCTGCTGCCAGTGCCTGGGCAGGAGGAGACAGGAGGGGACCTGGCAACTGCTCCCTGAGCAGTGGCACAGTTTGCAGGTTCAGGTGCAGAGGGAGGCCAGGTCACCCCAGCTGACCCCTTTCCTGTGTCCTCCCAGGAACAACAGGTCCTCAAAGACCAGCATGCCAGGCTGCAGGGCTGGAGGGGAGAACCTGGGCTGGGGGGAACCAGGCCTGCCAAACTGTGGGGTATCAGGTGATGCTGGCTGTCTGACCTCCCCCAGTCCATCCTGTCACTGACTTCCAGCTGGGGCTCCCTGGGCATCCAGGCCAGGATTGGAGGCTCAGCCTGGCCACAGACCCCTCAGACCAGCTGCAGGGGCTCAGCAGGGAGTAGGTCCTGCTCTCTCCCTCTGGCAGAAGGGAGCCAAGCTCTCATCAATCTGCTATTAGTGTTAATTTTTATGATTAACATTGTTTTTCCCCTTATGGTGGAAATTTCTTGTGCCTTGTCACTCCCACAATTCACTTCTCTCTCAGCATCTGGTGTCTTGCCAGGCTCAGGAGAGAAAAAACCCGCTGTCAGAATTCTTACTTGAAATCCCCATTGGGCAAACGGCCCCAAATCCTGAGCTTTTTACCAAAAATAGACTCAAAACCTTGAACAGAATCATCATCCTGCCTTCAAGCTGCCTGTTCCTGCTGGGATCGAGCCCCTGGCTCTGGCAGCAGAAGGGTCTGGGTGTCCCTGGGGGTGTCACAAGGACCTCCCTTGGTGGCTAGAGGGGTTTTGTTGCTGGCCTCGGGGGATTTCCGTGCTGGAGCTCCAGCACGGCAGCAGAGCCCAGGATTAACGTTCCGTGCCCGTGTCCCAGGTACACGGTGCTCTTCTCCCATGGCAACGCCGTGGACCTGGGGCAGATGAGCAGCTTCTACATCGGGCTGGGCACCCGCATCAACTGCAACATCTTCTCCTACGACTACTCTGGCTACGGCGTGAGCACGGGCAAGCCTTCGGAGCGCAACCTCTACTCCGACATCGACGCCGCATGGCAGGCGCTGCGCACACGGTGAGCAGGGCAGGGAGCACGGCCCTGCTGGCCTCAGGAAAACCCGGAGCTCCGGCAGGCTGGAAAACAGGAAATCTCCCAGAAGGGGAACCCTGGGCCGCTTGAGACAGGAAGGGGTGGTTGGAAAACTGTAGAAGGAGCAGCTGGGGGATCCAAGGGGCAGGGATGCTGCGGGGCACGACCTTGGCACAAGCTGTGCTTCCTGTCTCACTGTGCAAGGCTCAGCTCTGGTTCCCCTGCCAGGCTTGGGGTGCAGCCCCATGCCAGGCTCAGCTCTGGTTCCCCTGCCATGCTTGGGGTGCAGTCCTGTGCCAGGCTCAGTTCTGGTTCTCCTGCCATGCTTGGGGTGCAGTCCTGTGCCAGGCTCAGCTCTGGTTCCTGTGCTAGGCTCAGCTCTGGTTCTCCTGCCAGACTTGGGGTGCAGCCCTGTGCCAGGCTCAGCTCTGGTTCTCCTGCCAGGCTTGGGGTGCAGCCCTGTGCCAGGCCCTGCCTCTTTTTCCTCGGGTCTGGCTCACGGTGTGACCCAGAGCTGGGGCTGCCCCACATGGCTGCAGACGCTATAACCCTGACCTGGTGAGGGAAAGCCTTGGCATCCCCCAGAACTCAGCTGGCAGCTCAGCCCTGGCTGCTCCCTGGTCCTTCAGGAGCGCAGGGAGCTGCTCTGGGCCCAGCCATGAGGAGCTGGGGCAAGATCAGGTGGACAGACTCCAGACCCTGCCAGGAACCTTGTGGGTGCAGTGACCGGCACAGAGTAACCCTGAGCTGTATCTCCTGGTGATGTGCCTGGCCACTGAGCTGCCCTGTCCTGTGCCAGGTACGGGATCAGCCCGGAGAACATCATCCTGTATGGACAGAGCATTGGCACGGTGCCCACGGTTGACCTGGCCTCCCGCTACGAGTGCGCGGCCATCGTGCTGCACTCCCCGCTCACCTCCGGCATGCGCGTCGCCTTCCCCGACACCAAGAAGACCTATTGGTTCGATGCCTTCCCCAAGTGAGTGCCCAGGGCAGAGGGCTTGGGGGGTTTGGAGGGGCAGTGCCCAGAGCAGCTCTGGTCACAGCCAGGGGACATGTGGCACGTGGGACATTTTTTGTGATAGGTTTAAATATCCCCTTTGGCATCTTCTTGCCCTGTGTTTGGTTCCCTCTGGGAGTTGTAGCCCGCCCTGGGGTCGCCGTGCCCCCTCCTGAGGGCTGTGCCATGTGTGTACCCTATTCCCCTGTGGCATCACTTCCTGGCCACCTTGTCCCAGTGATTTTGGCCACCAGCTTTGGGACTGTGCTGCTGGCCCCTTGTCAGCTGTCACAAGCCCTGGGACTCCTCTGTCACCCAGGAGTAATTCCGTGGGGATTTTCCAGCTCTGCAAATGGCAGGAGGGGTGCTGAGAGGATGAGCTTTTCCTTTGCCTCTCCCTTGCAGCCAGGCCCGTGGGGCCCAGGGGACAGTCCTGAGCTGTAAGCTGTGGCTGGGAGCCACCAGCCCACGCTCTGCATCCTGATGGCCTCACGTGGCCTTTGGGACGGGCTGGGACTGGCCGTGCTTCCCTTCCTCAGAGCCCAGCAGGGAAGGGCTGTCCTGCAGCAGTTCTCACCAGCCCTGCTGAGGTCCCACGGGGATGTTGTCACTGCTGTCTGCTCCTTGTCTGTCACACTGGGGCAGATCTTTTCCTTGGCAGAAGCTCTGTGTCCCTCCCTGTCCCTGTGCTCTGCCATGATCAAAGAGCATTTCCTGGTCCCTGTCCCAGGGGATATTTTGGGGGCAGGAGGAGTGGAAATGTCTCATTCCCTGTGCTTACCCCCTCTCTCCTCTCTTCCCCACCCACCCTTTTGGCAGCATCGAGAAGATCTCCAAAATCACCTCTCCTGTCCTCATCATCCACGGTACGGAGGACGAAGTCATCGACTTCTCCCACGGCCTGGCGCTCTTTGAGCGCTGCCCCAAGGCCGTGGAGCCGCTGTGGGTGGACGGGGCCGGGCACAATGACATTGAACTCTACAGCCAGTACCTCGAGCGCCTTCGGAAATTCATCTCCCAGGAGCTGGCCAGCCAACGCAACTAGCCAGGGGACAGGCAGGGGGGTTCTGCTTGTTTCTCCAGTTCTCCCAGTAGCTCTCCCTGGTCCCTGCTGCTGGAGCTGTAGCGAGTTTGCTCAGCTCGGCTCCAGGCTCAGGAGAGGGCGGGATGCCCTGGAATGGACAGTGTTTGCTCTCGGACATGAGCACAGCTCTCCTCCCTGCTGGTGCCAGCCCTGGCGCTGCTGGCACCACCGGCCTGGCTGGCCAGAGACGGCAGCTCCCTCCTTGCCCCTTCCCAGAGACATGAGCCCACCCTCCGATGGTGGATCCTTGGCTTCAGACATGTCCTCGTCTCCTCTCCCAAACCGGCAAAGTCCCGAGCCCCTCCCGGCCGCTCTGCTGCTCTGACCATAGCAATAAGGCGAGTTGGAGAGGGGCTGGGGCCCCGGCCCCTCCCGGTGTCCCTGTGGGTGGGACACAGGAGGTGGCAGTTCCTGCTCTCCACGGAGCTTTCCCGGGGCCAGCGCTGGTGGTGCCCGGTGTTCACCCCGCGGCTGGGGCAGAGCCGTGTCCCCACGGGGACTATGGGGATGCATGGAGGAGGTGCCCCCTGCCCCACACCTCCTCCAGTCTGGCGCTGCTCAGCCTTCCCAGAGCACTCCTGGTGCTCAGGTCACCCCTGGAAAACCTCCGGACCACTCGCCCGGGGAGTGGGGCGAGGGAAGCAGGCAGCAAATAAAGAGCAGAGGTTTAACGTTTCACCTGTGTGTGCCCTTTCCCTGGCTACCCCTGGGGGCTCCTGACCCAGCCCCAGCATGTCTGGCCCCTTCACCCTTCCCCCTGTTCAGCACCTTCCCTAGATTGCCCTTGGCCAGATCCCCAGTGCTTGTCACCCTCCCCCAAGGTGTCAGTGGGAGCAGGGAAGATGTCCTCAGCCCCTGGGACCAGGCTGCAAAGGTCTGTGTGTCCAGTGGGACTTGGGGACAACAGGAACCCATTCCCCTGTCCCGTGTCACTAGGGGGTCCGTGGGATCATGGGTGCAGAGGTGGAGGATGGCCTCAGCCTTCCAGGAGCTGTAGGGGGCTGGGTGTGCCACAGGAAGGGGGACACCCCCATGGCCTGCTCTGTACCAGGCCAGCACAGTGAGGGACACAGGCTGGTTCTGGGGTCCCTGCGATGGTCCTGGGGAGAGCAAACTTCATTTTTGACCTGCTCCATGCCCAGTTCTGACCAGAGCTGTGTGGGGACCTCAGTGATTCTGGGGGTGCACTGGCCATGGGAGCAGGTGCAGGGGTGTCCCATGGAGTCCTCCCACCAGCACACGGGAAATTTGCCCCAGGGAAAGGCATAGGCTCAGGCTGGTGATTTTTGGGACGGTACCTGCTCTTACACCCCAGGAAGAGCTGCTTGTCTGTGTGTTTTCCTGCCCCTGGGACATCCCTGGCCCCAGCCCAAACAGCAAAACACTGCTCTGCCCTTTCCCCTCCCTGTCCCTGTCCTCCCGGTGTCCTGTCCCCGACATGAGGCCCTGGGGCCCGCCAGGCTCATGTGAGGAGGGATTTAATCTCCTTAGGGGCTCAGGGCCAGGCAGGGGGGCCTGCTGCACCCCCACGCTCTGAGCACTCCAATGCACCTATTGTTTGGGGCTGGGAGCTGGGGGTGGGGGGCATGGGACCCCCTGCTCCCCACACATCCCTCCTTTCCCCCACTTTCCCCCAGGAGCAGAGCAGCGTGTTCCAGAAGAGGAGGGATGACCCTTCCTTGGTGCTGGGGCTGTGCAGGAGCTGGAAGAGGCTCTGGAGGGGCTCACTCATTTCCAGGGGGATTTTGCGGTCCAGGAGCTGGGATGTTTGGCTTCTCCCTGCACAATCCCCCACTCCTTCCTTCCCCATCCCTCTGCCAGCAGTGGCCAGGTGGTTTGGGAGCCTTGGGCTCACACGTGTGTGGGAAGCCAAAGCCACCCAGCCCAGCTCCCCCTGGCCCCACTGTCCCAAGTCTCCCTAATCCTGGCACAGAGACATTCTGTGTGCACCCAGGGTATTTTTATCCTCTTACTGCTGCCTGTTTCCTGTCCAGCTGCGGATGCTTCAGGCCAGCTCTGCCTCGCCAGCAGGGTGGCTCAGAGCTCGTTGGGTTTGGGGGGATGTTGAGGTGGCTCGAGGTTGTTTTTCCTGTGTCTCAGTTTAAAACAAAGGCAAAAGGTCAGGAAAGTTCAGCCTGGTCCCCAAAGTCTAGAGCCGGGTCTGGAGTATGGGAGTCCATGGAGATGGGTATTGCTGGGTGCCACCTCCATGGTGGGGAGCCCTGACTGGGATCAGGGATAGGGCTTTGGGTCTGGATCTGGCCCAGGATGGAGGCTCCATCCTTACTCAGCAGCTGGAGCGAGGAGGGACAGAGGAGCACTCACCCCTACGAGGGCTGCAGGGGCCTCAGAGGGTGTGGGCTGGGGGTCCTGGGCACAGGAACCCCCACCTGGGGCCAAACTGGGCCATGAGCCACTGGGACAGCACTTCTGTCCCCTCTGGGATCACATTTCTGTCCCCTTTGAGACAGCACCTCTGTCACCTCTGGGATCCTACTTCTGTCCCCTTTGGGACAGCACTTCTGTCCCCTCTGGGATCACACTTCTGTCCCCTCCACTGGTGCTGCAGTTTGGGGTGAAGGAAGGGCACTGGCTGGGGGACAGGGCTGGACGGTTTCGGTACCTGGATGGGGACTCTGCCGTGTCCTTTCCCTGGAGGGGACAGGCAGAGCCAAGGCCTTGAGCGTCCCCAGAGTCCCTCCTGCAGCCAGAGCAGAGCAGGGTAAGGGCAAGTTTGAAGCCCCCAGCCAGGGGGGCACAGGGGCCCAGGCTGGGCATGGGGGACGTCGGGTGTCCAGCCAAGAGGGGTTTAAGTCTCATTTGGGGCATAAATGAGGCTTTTGATGGCCGGGGCCTGCGTGCCACAGTCATGAGACCTCGTTCAGAGGCCGAGCTCAGTCATGAGATCCAGGAAACTGAATTAAAGCATCTTAAGGAGCTTTTTTCCAAGCTCTGCTCTGGTTTTCCACGTGCTTGTCATATGAACAAAGACGGTATAAAAGGGCAGAGGGGAAGGATCCCATCGGTGGTCGGGCTGGGAGAAGGGACGGCGTTGGGAGAGGATGCCGGGGTGAGGGGCACAGCACGGTGCTGGCTGAGGCAGAGGGAAGAGACAGGAAAGGACAGGAGACAGGAGACTGTGTTGGCTCTGCTGAGTGAGGTGGAGGCCTTGGAGACAGCAGGGACAGTGGGGACAGGTGTGAGGGCAGACCTGGGGGAGCAGAGCTCCTGTCCCCCCTCCCTGAGCAGCGCAGAGCTGTGAGAGCCCGACGAGCCCGCGGCTGCACCCGACACCGGCGGCACCTCCCTGGTGAGACACGGGCAGGGGGGCAGGGGGGACACCACAGCCCTGGGGACACCACAGCCCCGGGACACCCACAGCCCCGGGACACCACAGCCCTGGGACACCCACAGCCCTGGGACACTCACAGCCCTGGGGACACCACAGCCCTGGGACACCCACAGCCCTGGGGACATCAGAGCCCTGGGGACATCACAGCCCTGGGACACCCACAGCCCTGGGACACCCACAGCCCTGGGGACACCACAGCCCTGGGGACACCACAGCCCTGGGACACCCACAGCCCTGGGGACATCACAGCCCTGGGGACACCACAGCCCTGGGGACACCCACAGCCCTGGGACACCCTGAGAGTGCACCCACAACCTTGGGGGGCACCCAGAACTCATGAGTGGCACCCAGAACCCGGGGGGCACCCAGCCCTGCCCTGCTGGCTGGGGCTGGGGACAGGAGTGGCAGGTGGTGGCTCCTGAGGGTCCCTGAGCTGGGCTAGGACCCTGGGCCTGGGTGGGAATCCATGGGATGGCCCCACCCTGCTCTGCCTGTGCACACAGCACACACGTGTGCATGCACAGGTGTGCACACACACAGGAGTGTGCACAGCCCTGCTGAGACCTGCACACACACACAGGAGGCGTCCACAGACACACGGACCTGCACACACACAGATGTGCACTCACACACACAGATGTGCACTCACATACACAGTCTCACACACACAGATGTGCACTCACACTCACACAGATGTGCACTCACAGATGTACACAACACACATGCACAGTCACACACACACAGATGTGCACACACACACAGATGTGCACTCACACACAGATGTGCACTCACACTCACACAGATGTGCACACACACAGATGTACACAACACACATGCACAGTCACACACACACAGATGTGCACACACACACAGATGTGCACACACCCCTGAGCAGCCCCATGCCCCCTCTGCCCCCTCTGCTCACCCTCGGGTTCCGCAGCAGTCCCTGCACCACCGGCCCCACTGCACCTCACCCCCGCCCTTCCCAAACCACCCCCAGGGACCGCAGCCCTGCCAGGGCTGTGCCTTGCACCAGGGAGACCCTCGGGCTGCTTTTCACCTCCTGGAGATGTGGGGCAGCCTGAGAATCTCCAGCTGCCTCTGACCCCCAGCTCCCCTGGCTCCATGGGATCCCCAGGATGCCATAGGGTCCCTCAGCTCCTGGGATCACCCCAGACCCCCGGATCCCTCAGCTGCTCGGGATTCCCCAGCTCCCCAGAATCCCCCAGCTCCCCGGGATCCTCCAGCTCCCCTTGCTGTCCCCTCACGTCTCTCCTCTGTCCGCAGGAGCTCTCGCAGGAGTGCGGGGCCGGGCCCGCTGCCCCCTGTGAGCTTCCCTTTGTCATCCTATGCCTGAGCGTTCCTGGAGGCTGGGACGGCCAAGGGAGGCCCACGGGCTGCCACAGCCCCGCGGTGACAGTGCCCGGACAGCACCCGTGGGACCCGCAGCCGGGCTGGGACACCCTGCAGCACAGAAGTGTCCCTTGGGGGGCCACAGCATTGCCGTGGGGCGCTGGGAGCTGCCCCTTCGTGTCAAAGCAATGTCTTGTAGGGGCCAGAGCATCCCCTTAGGAACATCCTGGGGGATGAAAATCCCATAGTGGGATCAGAATGTCCTGGAGGAGAGGTTGGGATGCACCCCCTTCGTGTGCCAGGAGCGTCTGTGGGGAGCTGGAGCATCCCCTAGGGAAGGGAAAGCATCCCTTTGGGGTGCCAGAAGAACATGGGGAGCTGGAAACACCCCTGGGGAGCTGGAGCATCCCCCAGGGTGGCTGGTACCCCGTGGGCTGGGGCTGGAGCTGGGGGTGGGCAGGGGGAGGCAGCAGCCAGGCCATTGCCCAGGATGTGGATGGGATTATGGGGTGTCACAGAGAGCCCCTGACTGGGAAGGAACTCCTGGGGGAACACGGACTGTGGGGTGTCAAATGCAGGGTGGTACCAGGATGAGGTACTGGGGGTACTGGGAACAATGTCACCATGCTGGTCAGCCCATCCCTGGGAAGATGTGACCCCATGTGGGGAAAGCCCTGTTCTCCCAGCTCTGTTCCCTCCTCCATCTTCACAACCCCCACCCGGCCCCTCGTGCTGAGGCTGGAAAAGTTCCCACGTGGATGCAGAGAAAATCTCCCCCACGGGGAGCAGAAACTCCTCCTGGGTGCTCGGATGGAGTGATGCAGAGCAAGGAGCAGGGAGTGAGGGTCTGTGGGGGGAGGCTCTGGTCACACCAGCGTCTGGTTTCCACTTTTTTGGGTTCTTCTCCCAAAACTCGAGCCCATTCACCCAGCTGGGGGTGGATGGCAGGGCAGGGATCAGCTGGGGGGGCAGGGCTGGAGGGTGGGGATGAGATTCCAGGGGACCCCCAGCCCCAGGCTGGATGTGACCTCTGCTCTGGGAAGTGACCCAGGAGCAGCCCTGGCAGCCCTGGAGCTGCTCCTGGATGGGTGGGGGACACCCAGCAAGGTGTGAGGTCACCCTGGCACCAGGGCAGCCCCTGTGTCCCCAGCACAGTGTGTGAGTCCCTGTCACAGGGGACAGGTCCCTGTGTCACTGTCACCTAGCACAGTGTGTCACCCTGTGTGCCCCAGCACAGTGTGGTGTCTCTCTGTCACTGGGGACAGGTCCCTGTGTCACCCTGTGTCCCCCAGCACAGTGTGGTGTGTCCCTGTCGCAGGGGACAGGTCCCTGTGTCACCCTGTGTCCCCCAGCACAGTGTGGTGTGTCCCTGTCGCAGGGGACAGGTCCCTGTGTCGTTGTCACTCAGCACAGTGTGGTGTGTCCCTGTCACAGGGGACAGGTCCCTGTGTCACTGTCACCTAGCACAGTGTGTCACCCTGTGTGCCCCAGCACAGTGTGGTGTCTCTCTGTCACTGGGGACAGGTCCCTGTGTCACCCTGTGTCCCCCAGCACAGTGTGGTGTGTCCCTGTCGCAGGGGACAGGTCCCTGTGTCACCCTGTGTCCCCCAGCACAGTGTGGTGTGTCCCTGTCACTGGGGACAGGTCCCTGTGTCACCCTGTGTCCCCCAGCACAGTGTGGTGTGTCCCTGTCGCAGGGGACAGGTCCCTGTGTCACCCTGTGTCCCCCAGCACAGTGTGGTGTGTCCCTGTCACTGGGGACAGGTCCCTGTGTCCCCCAGCAGCAGGAAGGGCTGTGCCAGGGGTGACCCTGGCTCCGATGCAGTGACACCTCCCTGCCTGGCCCTCCTGGGGAGGCGAGGCCAAACCCCTGTCCCCCTTGTCCCTGCAGAGGTCAGTGACAGCCCCACCCTGTGCCCCCCCGCCCCACTCGTCCCCTCCTCCCCTGGAATCAGAGCCTCTGTCTGGGGGTCCCCCTCACTCCTCTGCAGAGGCTCAGGGGCTCTGAGGTGCTGGGGTCAGGTTTGGGGGTCCCTTGCTCAGTCCAGGAGGCTGGGGGGGGGTTTTAGGTCCTGAGCAGGGCTGGAGGCATTCCCTGGAGTGCTGGGCAGGATGGGGGAGTTTGGGGGTGCTGCCTGCACAGGAGCTGCCTGGGTGGGCACAGGGACCCTCGGGGCCTTGCCCAGCGCTCTTGACTGGGAGCTGAGTGGGCATCCCAGTGAACTGAGCTCAGCTGAGCAGGCAACTGCAAGACCAGCATCGATTTTGGGAAGGTTTTCCATGTGGAGTCCTCCAGGTCTGGGCAGAAACAAGTGTATTTATTTTATTTTATTTTATTTTATTTTATTTTATTTTATTTTATTTTATTTTATTTTATTTTATTTTATTTTATTTTATTTTGCTGGTCTGTGAGTTGAGGAAGCACAGGATGAGAATTCTAAGGCAGGGAAATATCCTGTGTGTCTCCGCTCTTATGTTGTGTGTCTTTCTTGAAGCTTCTCTGTCACAGCTGAAGTTTTATAAAATAGATTTAACCACACCATAAAAATAAAACCACTCTGTTTTTGTGGGGGGAAGATGAGCTTGCCTCCCAGGCCTGGTGGGGAGGGGGTCTCAGCACAGCCCTCCCCCAGTACCTGCAGAGCACCTCGTGCCAGGACCAGGCTTCTGCCCGAGGGAAGGCAGCTTATCTCCTGGGGTCTCCTGCTTTTTAGAAGCTTTTTATGGATTATTCAGGTTTCCCAGGGTCAGCAGCTGCTGGTTCTGCTCAGTGCTGGGTTCCTGGGCTCTGCTGGGATGCCGTGGGAGTGATGGGCAGGAGGAGGCAGCAGCGTGTGTCCAATTTGGAAAACAAAGGGTTTTTTTTTTCACTTAAGACTATTACAAAACACAGTTTTGCAACCTTTCCCTCGTCCCTCCCTTTGGCCAAGGCCAGCTCCTCCTCGTGCACCTTCCTCTGCATCACCCAATTGTTCCTGGCATTGCCCTTGAGCTTCCCATCTCTCCTTGCACAAGAGGTGAGGCTCTCCTGGATCGTCCTGTCTCTCCAGGCTGGGCTGTCCTGTTCCACTCCACGGGATTTCCCCTCGGAGGGCTTGGTCCTTGCTGGCCCGAGAACAGCCTCACCTGCTGCAGGTGGAGTCTCCCTGCTCTGCACACCCAGACAGGGGCAGTGCCAGTGATTCCCAGGAGCTGTGGATGCCCCTGTCTGGGCTGGAACAGACAGGTGTCTGCTAAGGAAGGCAGGAGCCTCCCCTGAAACAGAAAATGTAAACCCCCTCTCTCTGAATTATATAATTTTGAAATTAAAAGGCTCTCAGGCAAAGATATGGGAATAGGAATAACAGTTCTTTACTAGGGAAGAAAATAAAAATAAAATTTAAAATGTAGTAACACAAAACAACCTGCCAGAGTCAGAACAGGCCCTGTCCCCTGTGTGTCAGGGTACTGTCACTGGGGACAGGTCCCTGTGTCCCCCAGCAGCAGGAAGGGCTGTGCCAGGGGTGACCCTGGCTCCGATGCAGTGACACCTCCCTGCCTGGCCCTCCTGGGGAGGCGAGGCCAAACCCCTGTCCCCCTTGTCCCTGCAGAGGTCAGTGACAGCCCCACCCTGTGCCCCCCCGCCCCACTCGTCCCCTCCTCCCCTGGAATCAGAGCCTCTGTCTGGGGGTCCCCCTCACTCCTCTGCAGAGGCTCAGGGGCTCTGAGGTGCTGGGGTCAGGTTTGGGGGTCCCTTGCTCAGTCCAGGAGGCTGGGGGGGGGTTTTAGGTCCTGAGCAGGGCTGGAGGCATTCCCTGGAGTGCTGGGCAGGATGGGGGAGTTTGGGGGTGCTGCCTGCACAGGAGCTGCCTGGGTGGGCACAGGGACCCTCGGGGCCTTGCCCAGCGCTCTTGACTGGGAGCTGAGTGGGCATCCCAGTGAACTGAGCTCAGCTGAGCAGGCAACTGCAAGACCAGCATCGATTTTGGGAAGGTTTTCCATGTGGAGTCCTCCAGGTCTGGGCATTTTATTTTATTTTATTTTATTTTGCTGGTCTGTGAGTTGAGGAAGCACAGGATGAGAATTGTAAGGCAGGGAAATATCCTGTGTGTCTCCGCTCTTATGTTGTGTGTCTTTCTTGAAGCTTCTCTGTCACAGCTGAAGTTTTATAAAATAGATTTAACCACACCATAAAAATAAAACCACTCTGTTTTTGTGGGGGGAAGATGAGCTTGCCTCCCAGGCCTGGTGGGGAGGGGGTCTCAGCACAGCCCTCCCCCAGTACCTGCAGAGCACCTCGTGCCAGGACCAGGCTTCTGCCCGAGGGAAGGCAGCTTATCTCCTGGGGTCTCCTGCTTTTTAGAAGCTTTTTATGGATTATTCAGGTTTCCCAGGGTCAGCAGCTGCTGGTTCTGCTCAGTGCTGGGTTCCTGGGCTCTGCTGGGATGCCGTGGGAGTGATGGGCAGGAGGAGGCAGCAGCGTGTGTCCAATTTGGAAAACAAAGGGTTTTTTTTTTCACTTAAGACTATTACAAAACACAGTTTTGCAACCTTTCCCTCGTCCCTCCCTTTGGCCAAGGCCAGCTCCTCCTCGTGCACCTTCCTCTGCATCATCCAATTGTTCCTGGCATTGCCCTTGAGCTTCCCATCTCTCCTTGCACAAGAGGTGAGGCTCTCCTGGATCGTCCTGTCTCTCCAGGCTGGGCTGTCCTGTTCCACTCCACGGGATTTCCCCTCGGAGGGCTTGGTCCTTGCTGGCCCGAGAACAGCCTCACCTGCTGCAGGTGGAGTCTCCCTGCTCTGCACACCCAGACAGGGGCAGTGCCAGTGATTCCCAGGAGCTGTGGATGCCCCTGTCTGGGCTGGAACAGACAGGTGTCTGCTAAGGAAGGCAGGAGCCCCCCCTGAAATGGAAAATGTAAACCCCCTCTCTCTGAATTACTGTAATTTTGAAATTAAGGGGCTCTCAGGCAAAGATATGGGAGTAGGAATAACAGTTCTGTACTAGGGAAATTAAAAATATAAATGCAATAATACAAACATGCAGTGGGCAAAGGCTGCTGGGGTGTTCTAGGCTCAGACTGTATCCAGGTAGGAATGCCTGGCTCCTGCCCTGGGCAGAGCATCTCCCCATGGGATGCTGGAATTTGATCAGCCATGCAGGGACACTCAGTGGCCATGGACAGCAGAGATCTCCTGGAGGGAGGGTTGGCTGTGGGAGAGATAAAGAAAACTGCCCCATGAACAGATGATAACTGCCCCACCTCTGACAGATGGGAACAGAACATACACCCCCAGCCACATCTTCCAACCTAAGACAGCCCCTCACCTGACTGATCCCCACAGGCTCTAGGCCCCTGCTCTGAGCTCAGCCAAAGTGCTGTCACCGCGTGCCTCAGTTTCCCCGCTGGTGAATGCAGCTGTGGTGACCACCTGGGGCAAGGAGGGGGCTGGGCCCTCATGGGATGTGGAACCAGTTCTTGGCCTGGCCTCAGCCTCAGGTCACTGCCCAAACCCGTCCAGTGTCCTGCTGCTCCTGAGGGAGCTGAAGCCGTGCTGGGGCTCAGGGCGCTGGTTTGAGGTGCTCCCTGCTGGGGTGGATGGGCCGCGCTGGGGCTGGTGGTCCGTGGCAGTCCATGCATGAGGCAGTGGGGTGTACTGGGACCAGGGCAGTGGTCTGTGCTGGGAAGGTGGTCCGTAGTGGTGTTAAAAACAGGACCAGACTCCCAGTACTGAAAGTGATTTCAGCATTTGTTATAATAAAAAGAAAGGCCTAAAGCAGGCGGGCTTGCAGGCCGAGCAGGAGCGCTCCCGTCGAGGATGGGGCTTCTTCAGCAATGTCCCCGATGCTCCAGGTGGAGCAGCACGCGTTCACTGGGTCAGATGTCCCTTTACATCCTGTTTTTTGTCCCTTTGGATTGGTTTCTTTTCGGATCCTTCATTTGCACGAAGGTTTAAGGCGCTTGATTGGCCCATTACAGTTCACTCCAGGCTGGCTGGTTTGGCTGGGGGTGGTGCACTTTACTCAGGGGTAACATGGTACGTTGAGTACCGTATTTCTTATAACTACCCTTTTAAACTCTTTTACAATAACCAAACTAATAGTACATGTTTAACAATTACCAACTATTTCACAACCGTTTCTAACCTATTTTTAACAGTGGTCTCTGCTAGGGACTGATCCATGCTGGGGCTGGTGGTCCATGGTGGAACATGGTGGGAATACTGGAATGTGCAGGGGCAGTGGTCCGTGCTGGGAATACTGGAATGTGCTGGGGCAGTGGTCCATGCTGGGAATACTGGAATGTGCTGGGGCAGTGGTCCATGCTGGGAATACTGGAATGTGCAGGGGCAGTGGTCCATGCTGGGATCTGCAGGCTCTGCCGGCGTGCTCCATGGTGCTCCACCGTGGTCTGTGCTGGGGATGCTGCGCTGACGGGCCACAGAGCAAGGAGCCCGTGACCATCACTGTGCCCACAGCCGGGGGTGCTCGGCCCACAGCAGGGTGAGGTGGCTGCAGCCCCCAGCCAAACCCAGCCGAGGCTGGATTAGAGAATCCTGGAATATCCTGAGCCGCGAGGGAACCGTTAAGGATCGTCGAGTCCAACTCCCGGCCCCGCAGACACCCCGACAATCCCACCCTGAGCACCCCGGGGAGCGCTGGTTCTGGATGGCGGCTCTGCAGCCCCACAGGGAACGGGAACGCTGGAGCACGGGACACTGAGGGGAGGCTCCTCGGGGGCTGCAGCTCCTCCCCAGGGGAGGCAGAGGGGCAGGGGCTGAGCTCTGCTCTGGGACAGGGACAGGAGGCCAGGAAGGGCTGGAGCTGTGCCAGGGCTTGGCATGGAGCTCAGGGAAAGGTTCTTGCCCCCGAGGGTGCTGGCACTGCCCAGGCTGCCCAGGGAATGGTCCCGGCCCCAAGGCTGCCAGAGCTGCAGGAGCGTTTGGACAGCGCTGCCAGGCGTGCTCAGGATGAGGATGTTGGGGTGTTTGTGCGGGGACAGTGGCTGGATCCACGCTCGCTGCGGATCCCGCTGAAGCCATTCCAGGATCCTGTGGCAGCTCCCGGCCCTCCCTCAGCCCCGCCCGCCCCGCCCCGCTCTCAGGCGCGCCGCGGGCAGCCCTGTGCGGGCAGCGGCGTCGCGGGGTCCTCGCTGCCGCGCCCGGCGCTCCCAAGATGGCGGCGGGCCCGGTACCGGCCGTGTGAGGCGGGAGCGCGTCCCGGCCGCCCGCGGCTCCTCCGCCCGCCCGGCCCCGCTCCCGCCCCGCAGCCGGCGGGATGCTCAGATCCACCGGCTACTTCCGCGGCATCGACTGCCCGTTCCTCAACGCCGGGGGGTCGGGGCCGGGCCGGGGGTGCCGCAGGCCCTACTGCCACTTCCGCCACCCCCCGGTGGCCCCGGCGCCGTGCGGAGCCTCCGGAGCCTCAGGCGACCCCAGCGTGGGGCTCCCGCTCGGACACGGCGCAGGTACGGCCCGGCCCGGCCGCGGTGCCCCCTCACCTTCCCGCGACCCCGTCCCCGGGCTGCGGCTGTTCCCGTCCCCGCCGCCCCCAGCCCGGTCGTGCTTTCCTCCCCCCGCCCCATGTGTTTTCCCTCCGGCCTGGCCTCCCCTTCTGCCGCCTGCCCACCGTTCAGGGCGCGGGTCACCCCTCCGCAGTGCGGCGATCCCGGGCTCTGTCGGTGTGTCCCGGCCGTGCCGGGGCTCTGTGGCTGCGTGTGCCCGGCCCGGCCGTGGCTGTCAGCTCGCCTCGCTCCCGGCGAGGGTTGGGAGGAGCTGTGCGGCCCCAGCGGGTGAGGGTGGCTGGGCTCGGTGGGGTCCCGCCGTGGCCGCTGCTCAGCGGGTGTTGGGGAGCAGCGTCCCGAGGCTCCGGGACAGCCCCGGCTGCCCCGCTCCCGTTCTTTGTCGCCCCGGGCACCGGGCTCACGTGGCGCTGAGGCGTCAGCGCCGAATTGCTCCGCTGCTGACAGCTCCGTTAGAGCCAGAGCTGCCTGGAGCGGGAGGCCGGGCCCGGGCTGGGCTCTCCGGGGGGCTGTGGTCAGCCAGATCCCCCCGTGAGGGGCTTGTGGGGCACTGCCAGGCTTCTCAAAGGCAGCTGGCACAAAAAGCCAGTGAATCAGGAATACCCTGAGTTGGAACAGACCCACAGGGATCAATAGTGAGCTATTGTTGGCCGTCCTTCAGCAGCTCTTGTCATTTTATTTATACACATTATTTGCTGTTCTGCTGATTTATTGGGAGAAAAAAACCTTCATTCTTCTCCCCAGAAGAGCCCTGCTGGCTTTCTTTGTGTCAAAGCTTTGTTATTTCTGTTAGGTATGATGGGATATTAATGCTGGTGTGGACAGTCTAATAATCTGAAGCAGAAATTGCCAAAACAAAGCCTAGTTTGTATTTTTTATGTGTGCTTACTTAACTTTGGGTTGCTCTCAAGTTTGGAAGAGGATTAATTATTGATGTCTCCTGGTTACCAGGCCAGCTTACCACCACTACCAGTTTAGTTTAAAATAAAAGAAGTATTCTCAGGGCTGTCACAGGCAGATAATTGTTAGAAAGACAAAGGTTTTTTTTTTTTGCCAATTTTGGTGTTTTGAATTTTAAGAGCTCCCTAGAATGCTTTAGGATGGTTCTTTAGATGATGTTATAATTACCTTTCAGTGTGCTGTTCCTGAATGTCTTTAAATATCTGAGTGGAGTGTCAGTTTTGGAGTTTTGGAATTGCTCATTTTGGCCTGCACCAGGTGCTGCTGTGCTTGATTACAGCTGGGCCTGGGTTTGGAGTTTGCAGTGGGGCAGGGAAAACCTCTGTATGCCCCTGGGAAGTGTGTGAGGCTCCCAGAGCTGGCTGGAAGTGTTGGTGTAACCTGAGTGTGAAAGGCAAGAAAAATCCCCCAGTGCCTTGCTAGGCTTGGCCTGGGCATGTCAGAGACAGGGGGAGCAGGCTGAGTTTTGGGAAGTAAGAATTTCCTTACCATCATGGAATTGTAAAGGTTGGAAAAGCTTTCCAAGTTAATAAAATCCAACCCCTGTCCTCTAGAGCCACAGCCACACATTGTTTTGACACTTCCAGGGATGGGGACTCCACCACTGCCCTGGGCAGCCCCTTCCAGTGCTTGACAACTTTTTATATGAAAGAAATGTATTTTCTTAATTCTATATTCTATATATTCTATATTCTATATATTCTTAATTTGTTTATAGAATTATTTATAGAATTTCTTATAAATTCTTATAAAATTTATTAGAAATTCTTATTCTTATATTCTTAATATTCTATTATATTATTATTCTTATTTCTTAATATAAATTCTTATATAGAATCTATTCTGTATAATTTCTGCATTTTCTTAATATCCAACTTAATCTACAGTGCTTAGAGAAGAGTTTTTTTGGCAGGTAAAACCCCCAGTGTGGGCCTGGTTTCCCAAGGGGAAGGTTCTGCCGCTTGTGAAAGAAGCAGGATGACGAGGCAGAGCTCCAGGCACTGCTCCCTGCAGCCAGCTCACAGCCCGTTCCTGCCTCTTCCCAAACTCTTGGCATCCAGCACATGGCACAGCTGGCATGACAGGGATCTGTGAGTTCTGTCTGAGCTCAGGGTTCGCCTCCAGCCATTTTTTAATGTTGGTTCTGTGTTGGCTCCCAGCTGCAGAGCTGCCCCAGCCCTGGGGAACAGCAGCAGGAGGACGTGGAGCTGCTGGAGCCAGGCCAGAGGAGGCCACGGTTGAGAAATGGGAAATGAGCAATGGACCTGCTGCAATCTCAGGCTTTTAGAACAGACTCCAACAGGTCACAAAACGTTCCTGATTCCTTTAGGAGCAGGAGACACTTTTGCAGTTATTCTGCAGTGCTTGGCTCAGCTTCCTGGGAAGGATTCTGGCTGAAGTGCTCTTCTCATTCCCTGCCTGCCCGAGGCTCCTGGCCTGGAAGGATCTGTAGGATTTACACTAGAGGGTGTAGTAGCTCAGCCACAACCAGGCAACCATCTTCTGGGAGCAAGTTCTCCATCCCCCAGGGCTTGCTCCCTACCGGGGGAACTGCCTGTCTTGTTTTGAAGTAGCCTCCTAACCATGCACGTGGGCAGGTCTGACCTATTTAATCACATCACTCGATAGAGAAGCTTTAAAAGTGTCATTTTTTTGCCAAGGCAGGTGGGTTTCTACACCAAGAGCTACAGCACAGATTGGTGTTTTCTGGGATGGTGCCTAGAAAAAAAGGATAACATCTAAAGGAGCAGCCTGCTAAGCATATTGATTCGAGGCTGGGGCTGGCTTTGATGTTTGAGGATCACCAGAGGATTGGCAGGAACCCCGAAACTCTTGGTGCAATTTCATAGCTTTGAAAGGAGCTTTTGAAAACTGCAAGTGGAGCTGGCCCTGGCAGGTTGTGGGAGGGGGGGCCATGTGCCAGGTGGAGCAGAGAGGATGTGGAAAGAGGAATTAGTGGGATGTAGCACTGTTCCCACCTTTTTTTTGCCCACCCTCACGGCTCCAGGTTTCCCAGCGTTCAGGTGTTGAGGACATGATCCCTGCTTTGTACACACAGTGCTGCTGTGCTCCCAGGCACTGGGGGACAGTGGTGCAGAGCCCTCCATGCCCCTTGGAGATCTGCAGGAGCAGGACTGAGTTTTCCTTGACTGCTGCTGGATGTGGTAGGGGTTCCCTTTCCTTCCTGTCTGGAAGCAGCTCCATGTACAAACATGTTGAGTGAGGGGCACATTTGAGCTGGGGTCTGAAACATGGAATACTTGGTGTGGGAAATCCATTCCCATGTTTTATTGCAGGGATTGCCTGTGTGGTAGCATAATGTGGGTGTCTTGGAGGTTTGTGAAAATTCTTTGCTGGCTGAGCACTGAGGCTGATGAGGTTTTCTGTCCAGGACTGGGAATTTGGAGATTGCAAATTCTCATCCTGCCTTGAAGGTTTGTGAAAATTCTTTGCTGGCTGAGCACTGAGGCTGATGGGGTTTTCTGTCCAGGACTGGGAATCTGCAGATTGCAAATTCTCATCCTGACTTGGCTGAAGTGCTTTTTCCATCTCTGAGACGACTAAAACCCACCTGCTTCAGAGCAGGATGAAAAGATTATTGAATGTGTGTGAAGTGCTTTGAAAGCGTGTGCTGTAAGGAGGAGGGAAGAGCTGCCTTCAGTCCTAAAAGCGTCTTTTCAAGAGCTGTAGAGGGGAAAAATAGGTCTCTCTTTAAAGTCGAGGTCCTGAGTATGCTGAAAGACATAAAAGAGGCATAATACAGCTCTTCATAAATATCTTAAGGTAGGCAGCCCTGGTTTGCTGGTCTGATGCTGTCAGGGGGTGTTTTGGAGTTGGGTGTTTTTGAACCCAGAGCAGAAAGCTGCTTCCAGGTCTGGAGCTCTGAGCTCTTTTGTCTGCACTGATCACAGAATCCTGGAATGTGCAGAGCTGGAATGGACCCACAGGGATGATCAGCCCAGCCCCTGTCCCTGCACAGCCACCCCAACAAGCCCACCCTGAGCATCCCTGGCAGCTCCTGGAGCTCTGGCAGCCTCGGGGCCGGGACCACTCCCTGGGCAGCCTGGGCAGTGCCAGCACCCTCGGGGGCAAGAACCTTTCCCTGAGCTCCATGCCAAGCCCTGGCACAGCTCCAGCCACTCCCTCAGGTCCTGATCCTTGTGTTCTTGTGGGATGGGAAGAGCCAGCCAGGCTTTCAGCACCCTGCCTGAAGTACTTTGTTCTGCAGTGGAGTGTACTGAGCTCCTCAGCAGTTTTCTGATGTGGTCCAAAGTTTGTGGAGAAGTTTTCTGGCTGTGTGGATGCTCTATCTGGGTGTACAAAGCTTTGCTGGTTAGACCTGGATCAAATCTGTGGAAGGTGTCAGGGACAGAATTCTGCTCCTCTGTGTGCTTGGCACAGTGAGCTGCTGCAATACTGTTGGACTCAAGTCAAGTGTGGAGAAATCCTTGGGCTTATCTCCCCAGCTTTAACCCTGGATCCTGTCACTGGTGCAGGGAGGCACTTCACCTCTCCCTTCTTCTGCTCAAAAGCAGCCACAGAGGATGGCTGTGACCAGAATGATCCCCCTAAGGGTGCTGGCACTGCCCAGGCTGCCCAGGGAATGGTCCCGGCCCCAAGGCTGCCAGAGCTCCAGGAGCGTTTGGACAGCGCTGCCAGGGGTGCTCAGGGTGGGCTTGTTGGGGTGGCTGTGCAGGGACAGGGGCTGGGCTGAGCATCCCTGAGGGTCCCTTCCCACTGAGGACATTCTGTGGTTCTGTGATACTCGGTAAAACCTAAAGAGGCTCTTTAGAAGTTAGACCCCAGCTTGAATCACCCCATATGGTCAGGGCCATTGTCAGGTTCCTCACACAGCACTCTGTGAGGGGCTGTGCCTGTTTGTGGGAGCAGCCCAGGCACAGGCTGGGATTTAGAGCCTTGGTGTGACTCACATTGCAGGCCATGTTCATACTGTGTTGTAGAAGGGATGAAAAAACGTCTTTCCCAGTGCATTTTCCTTCCTGGAACTGATGTTGTGCACGATCATCTCAGCAAAGAGCTTTTATTACTGTGTTTGCTGCAGCAGAAGTGGAAACCCAAGTGTTTTCAGTATCATTTCACTGACAGAGCAAAGCAGGTGTTCAGTACTGGGTGCTCCAGTCCGTGAACTGGGAGGGGGCATCAATTCTGCTTTCCCCCCCACATCTGTGTTTAGGAGAATAATTACCAAAATGCCACCAGTGGATTTTATTTTTAACCAAGTTTTGAAATGAAGAGTGAAAAACCAATTGGTGGTGAGGTCGAGATGTGTCTTTTCAGCAGTTTGGGATTTGTGGTGATTTCCCTGCGCTGTCGGTTGGGGCGTTCCTGTGGGTGGGCAGGTGCAGGTGCCCTTTGTGCCAGGTTTTCAGTGTGGCCTCACAGGATACTTCCTATATTTGGGTTTTCTGTGGCTGTGGGGAGATTCCGCCCTGCATCTGAATCTCCCCCCGTGGGGCAGTTCCAGATGTGTGAAAAGCAGGAGGTGGGAGCAGATCTCCATCAAGCGAGCAGGATTTTGGGTTTGGCACAGCTGGAGTTGTGCCAGTGCTGGTGAGTCCCCGGCTCCTCTCCACCCACCCAGGAGTCCTGTGTCTGCAGTCCCGGGATTGAAAAATTCCTCTCTTCCGTGACATTTGAACACTTCCTTTAATTTATGTTTTTAATCTCCAGCCAAGCCCCGCCGCGCCAGTGGGAAGCACAGTTCACTAATCCAGAGCTTCCCGGAGCGCGTTCTGTGCGCTGGGCGAGGCGGAGGCGCCGGGTGGCTCCCGTGGGCTGGGGCAGGCAGCGACAGGCAGGGCCAGGCTGTGTCCCAGCCCTGCCACCTCCTCCCCTGCTGGCCCAGGCTGTGTCCTAGCCCTGCCACCTCCTGCCCTGCTGGCCCGGGGGGCTGCAGAGCTGCGGGGGGGGTTTGTGTCGGGCTGAGGGATGGATGTTTGGGGAACCACTGCGCGCAACGCGCGGAGCTCAGAGCAAGCCGAAAGCAGCCGCAGGTGGGGAGTGGGGAGAGGAGGAGGAGGAGGTCAGAAACTCCCCCAAGGTGAGGGCAGCAGCGCTAGCAAAGAGGAACGGGGTGAGGAAGCCCTTGCAGACGCTCTGAACCCCGCCGAGCTGGGAGCAGCGGAGGGTGAAGGCGGGACTGGGGCAGGTCCTGCCCCGGTTCCCACGAAGTGCCGTGTCAGCAGCCGGGCACCGCGTGCTGCCTCCAGCCCGTGCCGGGGTGTCTCGGCAGCACCGGCCGGCTCCAGCATGAACAAATACCTGCAGTGTTTATCGACCCCGGGCAGCTCAGGTAACTCTTTCTGAAGTTTTTGGCGTCCCGCGGGGTGAGGTGGAGGTTTGGGGGCTGCGGCTGGGAAGGAGCAGCTGGAGAGGAGCGACTTCTCCAGGGCGGCTTTCACGTGGTCACCATTCATTGAGCAGGAGACCTGAGTCCGGGGTCACCTGCCTCTGGAATATGTGCACTGTGCAAAAAGCCCACATTGGCTTTGGAGGGCTTGGTTTATGAGAGTTTTCATTCCCCTGTGGATTTTGGATTTTTACTGGAGAGAGGATTCTGCTGGGGGTGTTGGGTTCTGTGGTTAAAAGGGGCTGTGGAGCTGCAGGTGTCCGAGACCTAAAGGAGCTGCAGAGTTTTAATTCCAGCTTTTGAATTGTTTAAAGCCAGACAGGTTTTAAAAACAGCTTAAGTTTTACTTTTAGCCTTTCATACATCACAGCTGAAATGTTTTCATGTAATGCAACTTGATAGGTGCTTTTCTTTAGCTTTTAACTTTGTTTTCCAAGTGTCTAGTTGTGACTAAGGTGAAATAGTTGCTCTTCTCTTCTCTTCTCTTCTCTTCTCTTCTCTTCTCTTCTCTTCTCTTCTCTTCTCTTCTCTTCTCTTCTCTTCTCAGAATTTTTCACCCACACTAGTTAAAGAATCAGACAGGTGTTGAGAAGATAACTTATCTGGAGCATGCAGAGAAAGGCTGGAAAATTGAAGGACTGGTTGGTGTTGCTGCTTGTGACTGTGCTGGTTGGAGTAAGTTTTCAAGGTGCAGTTGAATGAAGTCACCAGGATACTTGAAATATTTAATTTTTTTTTCTTTGAAAAGAAGACTTACTCTGCTAATTGCATTTTTTAGTAGATCCTTAGTTTTATCCAGCACTTTACACAGGTGATGTGGAAATGGTTTCTGGGATTTTTCTCAGAGGAAAAAAAAAAGTCACTGTTAAGTTTGGTTTGATTTTTTTTTCCCCAAACAGAATTTAAACTTTTCCTGTATTTTGAGGAGTAACTTTATAGCTAAAATGAGAGGAGGGGATGGAAAGATCTCCAAAGAACCCAAACATTAATATCCAGATTTTCAAATGGTGAGACTCCTTCCAGCCTGTGCATGACAGGCTGTGGGGTCAGGTTGTATTTTAGGTGCCAGTCTTTATCCTCTGCCTGTCCTGGCCAATCCAGCCAGTTGAGATTCTGATATTCTTTCCTAAATTATGGGAGAAATGTGCCAGTGGTGTGATTTCCTCTTAGGAAAATGTCTCACAGACCTTGATGCTGTTTGCTGTTTTCCAGCAGCGTGGGTGGGAGTGTCAGTGGTTGGCAGAGAGGGAGGGCAGTGATGGGTTGAGGTGGGCCAGGTCATCGTGTCCTGGCTTTTGCATCCCTGGATTGAGGTGATGTTGCTGTGTGAGGCAGTGTCAGCCCCAGGTGTCCTTGAGGACTCCCTGTGAGGCCACCAAGAGGGTGAAGCTGCCATGCTCAGTGGCTTGGGGACCTTTCAGATTCTTGTTTTGCTGCAGCAGAGACAAAACTGCCTGTGAGAAATGATACTCACTTCCAAAAATGTAAAAGGTTTATTAAAACGTTATCAAAAATACAACAGAAGACTGAATAGAGAAAATATTACGGTGCCAGGAGCAGAGGATTTTTCCCACCATGTGCTCACCCACACAATGGAGGTTTCACCTTTTAACCCTTTAGCTCCTCCCAAAGTTCTGTCCATTGGCTCCTTCTTCACTGTCCAGTGGTGGAGATCACTTCCTTAAATCTCAGTTGGAGGTCAGGTGCTGCCATGGTAACAATCCCACCCTCCCAAATATCCCAAACCCAGGCCACCCCCTGAGAACAACACAAGGGGGTAAAACACAACTATAAATCTATAAAACTTCCATTAACACGTATACAGGATATTTGCCTTTTAATTGTGAGAGTCAAGTATCACATTACTCATCCATCACATGCCCAAAATGGTGTTGCCTTGAATAAATTGAGGAGGTGGGTGCTGCATCCCAGGTTGTTTCTGTCTGAGCTGCTTTGTGGGATGTGCCCTGATGAGTTTCCTGCTGAGTTGTTTCCCAGTAAAGCTTCCAGCTTTGGAAGGACATTGTGGAGCTGCCCTGGCTGAATGAACCCCCTTGGGCAGGTCCCTGTCCCAGGAGATCAGGACTGGAGGGACAGGACACAGGGAATGGCTGCCACTGCCAGAGGGCAGGGCTGGATGGGATCTTGGGCAGGAATTGTTCCCTGGCAGGGTGGGCAGGCCCTGGCACAGGGTGCCCAGAGCAGCTGTGGCTGCCCCTGGATCCCTGGCAGTGCCCAAGGCCAGGCTGGACAGGGCTGGGAGCAGCCTGGGACAGTGGGAGGTGTCCAGGAACGAGATGGGCTTTGAGGTCCCTTCCAGCCCAAACCATTCCATGATTTCTTGCTGGGCATTGCCTGCCCTCAGTGTGGGATGGCTGAGTGGGGAGACAGCTCAGAGTACAGTACAGAGGTGCTGTCTGGCTGCTCTTGTCCCTCGGTGTCACCCCTGGGCTTCAGCCCATGGTGGCCACAACACCTGGGGAAACCAGCACTGCCCTGCTGGGTTCCAGGAGGGCTAAAAATACCTTGGAGTGAGAGATGACTGTTAGATGTTTTTTCAGCCTTGCTAATATCAGACTTTCTTTTCTCATATTTGCATCCTTTTTTCCATTAAAGAAATGACTGTAGAGGTTTATGATGTACTTTGAGGCTGTGGCACTAAATACCTCCCCTGGAGGAACAAATCCAAGGAGTGGGGTGCACAAAGATTCTTCTGCCTCTCATGCATCTCAAACCTTGCTTCCTGGTGTTCCTTGACCAGCACAAGGTTATTCTGCTTTTAACACTTAATTTTATAATTAGATTTACTTTTTCAAAAACACAAAAAAGGAGCAAAACAAATCCTTGCACTAGGGTTGAATTTAAAGTTGAAGAAACATTTCTCTTAGCTCCCCTTCTCTGCCCTCCTAACCCATTTCCTCTGGATGATTATTTGAAATGTACTATTTTAAATCTCAGTGTTAATTATTTCCAAGTGGTTGCATATTATTGTTAAATTAATTGTTGGAAATTTGCTTTGGGTCCTGGTGAATGAGCTCTGTGCCAAAACCTGCCATTTCTTGTGTGCTCTTTAATTCTGAAGAGTAGCAGAACTCAGACTGCTGGTAAAACCTCTCTGAAACATTCTGTTCTTGAGGCACCACTGCCCCTTCTGTGAAGTGTTAAATGCAAAGCTCAGAATGATTTTCCAGTGGTGATAATTTTTCTGCAATCACAGAGGTTGTCCCTTTGCTGAGTGCTGGCACTGTAAACACAGCGAGCCCTTAAGCCAACAAAGCTGTTCCGATGACGTGAAATAAAAATGCCTTCATTTTTTCCTTTTCCAAAGAGTCTCCAAACAGCTTTCACCTTCCCCACCTCCCATGAATGCACCTTTTGTTGCCAGCTGCAGGTGACCCAGGGCAGTGGGTGACTTCAGCAGCAGGACTTGAAAATCAGAAAGAGCTGTAAGATCATTGTGTCCAGCAGTTAGCCCAGCCAACATGGTCACCACTGAACCACGTCCCCAGGTGCCACATGCACACAATTTTTGAGCACTTGCAAGGACAGGGACTCTATCAGTGCCCTGTCAGGCTGTGCCAATGTCTGACAACTCTTTCTATGAAGGAATTTTCCCAATTTCCAATCTAAATCTCCCCTGGCCCAGCCTGAGGCTGTTCCCTCTCCTCCTGTCCCTGTTCCCTGGAGCAGAGCCCGACCCCCCCGGCTGTCCCCTCCTGTCAGGAGTTGTGCAGAGCCACAAGATCCCCCTGAGCCTCCTTTTCTCCAGGCTGAGCCCCTTTCCCAGCTCCCTCAGCCTCTCCTGGGGCTCCAGACCCTTCCCCAGCTCTGTTCCCTCCCCTGGACACGCTCCAGCCCCTCAGTGTCCTTCTTGTGTTCACTGCAATAAATGTTCAATGTCTTTAGACCTGTGCTGGTCCCTCTGCAGCTTGGCCAGCAAAGCCTTTTGTTTGGAACTCCTAATTGCTGTAAATTTCAAAGTTTCTGATTTTTGCAGCCTTTTTATCTGGCAGCAGCAGCAGCTCTGTTGGATCTGGGAGAAGCAGTTGTCATCCAGTTGTCCAGAGCAGCTGTGGCTGCTGCATCCTGGAAGTGTCCGATGTTGGATGGGGCTTGGAGCAGCCTGGGACAGTGGAAGGTGTCCATGGCAGGGGTGGCACTGGATGAGCTTTAAGGTCTCTTCCAACCCAAACCAGTCTGGGATTCTGTCTTCCACATGCATTCAAGAGCTGGAGTCCTTTTCCAAAACCTGCAGGTTTGCATGATCATTACAGCTCACCTGTCACACATTTGGGCTTTTCTGTATTCAAAGCATCTCAGCTATGTGCTGTGGTAGGCTTGGACAAAGGAAAAAAAAAAAAGACTTTTCTCTGGAATGATTCACTGTAAAATAAGTTTTACCTTCACACAGGTGACCTTGTCCTCCCACTCTTCTTTAATGTCAGCTTTGTTTACTGCCCTTGCCTGTTGCCCAAACTAGAAGGACCAGTGAAGAGTCTGGCTCAGAGAAGCTTTGTAATAATCCAGCTCCACCTTGGAACTGAAGCCTCGTGTCCCTCAGTCATCCTGACAGTTACCAGGAAAAAAACCCATCAGCCTGGTTTTTTTAGGTAGAATCTTGTTCTGTGCTTCTATATTTTCTGTGCTGCCATGGCTGATTTAAGCACAGCTCAGTTGGGTGTGTTCTAAAGCAGTTCTGGGTTAAATATAATGGTCACTGAGGTGCTGCATAGAGACCTCTGTGTCTCTATTACTATAATAGATATAATTATTAATGATATATTAATAATATTAATGTCAATAACTTGTTTAATATTAATAACTTGCTTTCTATAATATTAATGGTAACCTCACCTTTTGTTTCTCAGGAGGGTTATTTCATGTATCTGAGGTACATTAATTTATTAAAATAGTTTGTACTTTAAAAAGTGTTTAGTTCACAATCCTGCAAGGAGTTGGCATCTCCAGTCTCATTATCTCGTGATTCCCGAGGGTCAGAGCAGACTCAGCTTTCCATCCCTCCAAAAAGAGTTCTTTCACTTGGAGTGCCTCTCAGTCCATCTGCTGCATCAGAGCAGCAGCCCCAGTGCAGCTCATCCTGCTCACCCTGAGTGCCCAGCTTAGTGAAGGCAACAGGAATGAAGGAAAACATGAAGCAGACTCCTTTGAGAGTCAGATCCCAGGGGCAGGAAGATCCTTCCCTTTCCTGGTTCCTGGGAGTGTAGTTTGGCAGATGAAAACCTGATTTCAAATAGCAGGTGGAACATCTCTGGTTTGGAGACTTGTGTGTTTATACCTCATCATGTATGTATACATATAAATACATATAAAAATAAATATATAATTATATAAAATATAAATAGTTATATATAAATATATAAATAAATACACACACATAATTTTTAAATATATAAATATGAATAAACATAAATATAAAAATAATATTAAAATATGAGCATATAAACATTTTATATATTTTTGTATTTAATATATTATATATAAATATATATTTATATTTAGTATATAAATATATCTTTATATTTTATATTTATTTAGAGATTATATATTTTTATTTATAAATATTTTGTGTAAATGTTGTTTTATATATATTTATATAATGCTATATATAAAAAATTATAGATTTTTGTCTATATATGGTTTTATATAAATAAAACCCCTCCTGCAGTGTTTCTGCTGCATTCTCTGCAGATGCCTCGAGGCCAGAGGGGTGGTGCTGATGGGCACCTGGAGCCACTTACACAAGTCTTTCATGGGCAGGCAGCCTTTGATCAGCAGTGCTGGAGAATCCATCAGGCCTCCCCCACACTTCCACAGAGCTCTCAGAGCTTTTCCCTGCCCTGTCTCACAGCCTGTGGCATGTCCTGAGGTTACAGTGTGTGTTTTCATCATTCCAGGCTAGAGAACAGCAGCCATCATATCTGTGCTGGGGTTGCCCGCTGCTTTCCCTGATCCTGATACATTTAAAATAGTTTGGTTTTCTGCATGTACAAAATGGCTTTTGTGTGGTTAGGATTTGTTGCTTTTCTTTTTGGCAAGTCTCTAGATCCATACTCTGTGTTCTCTGTTTGCAGGCCATCTGATATTTAGCCCTGCATGAATTATCAGACTTTCAGCTGTTCCCTTCAAATATTTGTGCTGCATTTTAGTTCTCAGTGCTGATTTAGAGAGCATTGGCTGACTCCTGCAGGCTACAGAAAATGTGCCAGGAGTTCTGTGCTAGAGAACAGCAGCCACCATATCTGTGCTGGGGTTGCCCGCTGCTTTCCCTGATCCTGATACATTTAAAATAGTTTGGTTTTCTGCATGTACAAGATGGCTTTTGTGTGGTTAGGATTTGTTGCTTTTCTTTTTGGCAAGTCTCTAGATCCATACTCTGTGTTCTCTGTTTGCAGGCCATCTGATATTTAGCCCTGCATGAATTATCAGACTTTCAGCTGTTCCCTTCAAATATTTGTGCTGCATTTTAGTTCTCAGTGCTGATTTAGAGAGCACTGGCTGACTCCTGCAGGCTTCAGTGCACAGATCCTTTCTGCCAGTGTGGAGCTGATGTTTCATACCGTGGTCAGAGATGAGCTGTCTGTTCCTTCTCACTTCTTAGGCTGATTTTATCCCTAACAATTCTGATAACCTGTACATAGCCTTGCCTTGATGCTGCTGCTGTTTGCATATGGGTTTGTTCATGTTTTTGCCTTGTTACCTGCTTTTCTTCAAGGTTTGTAGCCAAGAATTGCTCTGTCCCTGGTTTGTCACCTGCTCCCTCCCTGTGTCCCTGGCTGTGTCCCAGGGAGGAGCACACCCTGGGTTTGGAAATGTTCTTTGTGTCATCATTACAGCTCTCTGCAATAGCTGCAGGGGAACTGGTTGTAGAAATAGCACCTTGTTCCTCTTTCCCCGTTTGTGGCTCTTAGCAGGGCTCAGGCAAGCATGTGGAAGGTGGTGACATCATCTGCCATTGCCCAGAGTCCCTGTTCAATCAGGAGCTAATTGGTTTGGAAAAAAAACCTTGCAAACCCAAAGGGATAAAAAGTATTTTCTGAAACTGCTGCCTTTATTTTAACCCAGCCTCTTTCATTCTGCTTCCTTGGGGGCCAGTTCTGCCAACTGCTAGACAGATCCTTTTCCTGTTGCCAAAGGAAGCTCTGCATTTATGTATCTTCTCTAAAAAACCCCAAACCTACCCCTGCCTCCCCCAAAAATACCCCAAAGCGCTCAGTCTTATGAGAATGGTAGAAACAGCCCTTTTAACACTGTCTGTTTCTGACTGTTACAAGAAATTCTCTCATCCCTCTTAGACCTGAGAGGTTTTTGATTTTCTGTTTTCTGTCTCTTTGCTTTTTGTTTGGTTCTTATGCATATCCATGTTGGAGAGCCAGTTTTGTACTGTCCTTGTAGCAGAGAACAAAAAGCTCCTCTGGAATGTCAGCATCTTGAGATGCTGTGATAAAACAAGGATTGAAAACAGTTCAGAGTCAAAAAGCAGCTGTTAATGTTCTTGAAGGTTCTGTCATTGCTGGAGTCCTGGAATGGTGTGGGTTGGGAGAGACTTTAAAAATCATCCAGCCACCCTCTGCCATGGCAGGGACACCTCCCACTGTCCCAGGCTGCTCCCAGCCCTGCCCAGCCTGGCCTTGGGCACTGCCAGGGATCCAGGGGCAGCCACAGCTGCTCTGGGCACCCTGTGCCAGGGCCTGCCCACCCTGCCAGGGAACAATTCCTGCCCAATATCCCATCCAGCCCTGCCCTCTGGCAGTGGCAGCCATTCCCTGTGTCCTGTCCCTCCAGGCCTTGTCCCCAGTCCCTCTGCAGCTCTCCTGGAGCCCCTTCAGGCCCTGCAAGGGGCTCTGAGCTCTCCCTGGAGCCTTCTCTTGTCCAGGTGAGCACCCCCAGCTCTGAATCCCTTTAGGCTCTGGAAGGGCCTCTCAGGTCTCTCAGGAACCTTCTCCTCTCCAGCTGGATGTGGAAGAGAGGCCATCAAAGGGACTTTTCTGGAAAGGGGAATGTGGAAAGGGGAAATATTTTGGTTGTTCAGTGTTCTTGCCCTGGTGATTGCTCTGATGGTTGAGTTGTGTTGCCCGGTTTAGTTTTTCCTTCCTACCAGCAGCTCTCAGTTTGTCAGTTCAGATCAGAGTGGTTTTCCTGCATCTGCCGTGAGGATCACTGAGCCTTGAGGAATATTGGAGGCTTTTGGTGGGCTTTAGGTGTTGGCATTGGGAAGTGAAATCCTAATCCACAGTTTCTCACTGGAATCCTCTTTCCTCCTTGGTGGCTTCATTGAATTTAGGAGATAGTTCTGTGCACATTCAGCTCCCCTTGGGCCTAATAGAATGATTTTTCTTTGGTGCCCTGAAGAATATTTAATTTATAGAGCTTTTCCTTGAGTCTTAAAAGCACTTTGTTAACAGATCTTTAGTCCTGGGAGTAGGTTGTACAATCTGGTTTAGTCTAGGCCAGAGAACATCACTGGTGGCTTTAGGTATCCTACATTTATTTATTCTGTGGTGCAGAATGTGGCTTTTGGTTGTGTCATTCAGTGTTGGGGTTTGATCAGAGCAGAGAGCAGACCCTGAAAAGACCTCTTTTAAATTTTACTTGAATTGCTGGCAGCAAATGATACTTTTTCTCTTTCCAGAGCGAGGCTATGATCCCTACAACCCTGAGCTGCCCAGGCCCTCGCTGGAGGTGGAGGATGGCTTTCTGGCTGACATTACAGATGTCACACCTGGAATTCTGGAGCTGGAGCTGGTCAACAAGGCCATTGAGGCAGTGAAGAATGAAGTGGAGAGGGAGCAGAAGAAATATGAGGAGCTGCTGGAAACCACGAAGGAGTTTGGTGCTTCAGAAGGCTCCTCACTCATTTCAAACACACCTGTGTCAGCTGCTGGGCCTCAGAATGATTCCTTTGCTTCCTTGGAGTATAATCCAGGGAGCTACAACTTCAGTAATAACTCAGACTACAACCCCACTCCTCTGGCTGCTGCTGGCCGCTCCAGTAAATACACTTTGGATTCCTCCCGCTCCAAAGGGAGCTCACTGGAGTACGTCCCCAAGGCTGTGGTGCAGAATAAAAAATACAGCAGCACTGTCACTAACAACAAATACGTGATTGATGACTCCAAGCCCTCCACAGACTTGGAATATGACCCCCTTTCCAATTACTCTGCCAGGCTGTTGGGCAAAGCCACAACCAAGGGGTCCAAAAGGGAAAGGGCCTCTGATTATGAGGACTCCTACTCGCCATCACGGAAGAAGCTCTGTGAAGATCCCGATGATGATGAGGTCTTGGCCAGGTTCTCCTCCTCTGAAGATGAGGCTGAGGTGGAATATAAAACAGCTCCTGGTAGTTCACCCTCAAAAGCCGGTTCTGAGAGTGAGTCAAACGAGTTCTCCAGCAAAGAGCAGAGTACAAAAGTGGATGGCTCTGCTTCCCAGGAAAGCAAAGAAGCAGGAAAGCACAGGGAGGACCTTCCAAATTCACAGAAAACCCTTGCCAAGAATTCATCAGACAAGAATTCAAAGGCAGCGAAGTTGTGTTCTGGTAAGAACAACAAGGAGATTGAAAATAAAAACAAAGACTCCAAAGACAAAACAAAAAAGAAGAAAACCGATGTTAGTAAAGCACCAGGCCTCAGTGAGGCTGGGAAGAAGGAGAAAAATAAAAATGCAGACAAAGACAAAGTGCTCAAGAAAGAAGAAAAATTAAAAACCAAGAATGAAGAGAAAAACTGCAAAGACAAAAGCATCAAAGTGAAAACAGATGGGAACTTGAAGAAACCTGAAAAACAGAAGTCAGAAAAAGTGGATGGGTGTAAGAAAGAAAAATCCAAGTCCAGCACCAGCAGTTCAGGGAAAAGCAAGAGCGAGGGTGTCACCAAAGGCACAGAGAAAGTGGGGAGCAGCAAGAAGGATCCGCAGAGCAAAACCACTGATGTGAAAAATGGCAAGGAAAGCTCTGGTCGTAAAAACAAGGAGAAAGGGACCAAGAGCTCCCTGGAGCGAAAGAAGGACAAGGTCAGTTGTGCAGGACAAGGAGAACCCAAGAAGGGTCAGAAGCAGCAGAGTTTGAGTCACGTGGACCTGTTTGGAGATGAGAGTGGAGATGAGGATGACAAAGGCCGGCCTTTGTCCTCCTCGTTGCTTGATGTGAGCTCGGACTTGGATGAGGCTGACTCTGGCTCAGCCTCTGACAGTGACAAGGACAGGACAAAGAAAGTGAAGCGCTCGAAGTTGTCCAAGTCATCATCATCTTCCTCAACATCTGATGACATTGATTATTCCATCCTTGAGAAAGATGTGGACTTTGAGTCAGATCCCATGGAGGAGTGTCTCAGGATCTTTAATGAATCGAAAGATGTAAAAACTGAAGACAAGGGAAGGCTGGGCAAACAGGTAATGCTGGGTTTGGGGTGGTTGGTTCTCTCCCCTCCAAAGGTGGAAGGATTCTGGTTTGGTTTAGTGGTGCTGCTTATCTCAAGTATGTGAAGAGGGAGACTCCATGTGTTGGAAGAATCTCTTCCTTGTTGTGACTGAGTGCTTGGAAGTGTTTGCACCTGAATTTACCTGCTGGATTGAAAGCCCCTGTGAAATGCAAGGGTTCAGTCCCCTTTTGTGTGGGAGGCTTTCAGGGTTATCAATTATTTCTGTCTCCATCTGGCCTGAGAACCTTGAGGGTGTTGATGGCTGGACAAAAGGCTACAGGGAGTGAGTTTTGGGGGTTTCAAAGCCAAGGTTGCCAGCCTGGGCACTGCCTTCTTGTTGCACCACAGTTTAAGGAACATGGGGGCAGGTAGAACCTGGACAGGGTGTTGGTGTAAGTCCGTCCAGTATTTGTCAGACATTTTGGAGACTCCCCAGATTCATCTTTCCTATTCTAAATGCATACTACAGGTAGTTCCTCAGGATCTCTGGATACCTTGTGGGTGGTGCAAGCAAGAAATGGAAGGTAAAATTTCTTCCAGTGGTACTGGGGGCTTCAGACTAAGGAAGTAAAAAAGACAGTATTTACATAAAAAGAAAATAGTTGAAGGGCACGTAATCTGTAGCAGGAATTACTGATCAGTGAATTCAGAAAGTGCTGAACCAGGGGTTGCCACTTAGAGCCAACAGTTAATTGTGGCCTGGGGTGACAAAGCTCAGTTGTCAGCAGCCACGTGTGGCTCCTTTGCATCCCTGTGCTGAGGTTTGGTTTCTGCTCCTTGGGGAAGGAGGCTCACTGCAGCGCAGGGATCCTTCTTTGGGACATGGGTGTCTGTGGGTGGGATTGGTCATGGGACATTTTTTTTGTTTATGGAATGATTTCCTAGATGGACCCATTGTGGTTTGACACTGGCCAAACACCAGGAACCCACAAAAGTCGCTGCCTTGCTCTCCTCTGCTACAGCTGCACAGAGGAGAGAAAAAGTTCAAACCAAGGGTTCATGAGTTGAGATAAAGACCAGAAGTGAATAGTCCAAGGGCTCAACTTAGAGGTACAAAGTGAGTTTATTGCTAACAAAATCAGGGGAGGATAATGAGAAGTAAAATAAGCTCTTAAAACACCTTTTTCCATCCCAGCCCCTCCTTCTTTCCCAAGACATCAGAGGGAGGCAGAGCGTGGGGGTTTGGTCACTTCATCACTGAGATTTTCTTCCACTGCTTTGGGAGAGGAGTCCTTCCCCTGTGAGTCTGTGGGGTGCCTCCCAGGGGAGACAGCTCTCCATGAGCTTCTCCAACGTGGGTCCAGTCTCATGAGCAGCAGCCCTACTGCACCTGCTGCAATGTGAGTCCCTTCCACAGGCACACAGCCCTCCCAAAACTGCTGCAATGTGAGTCCCTTCCACGGGCACACAGCCCTCCCAGAACTGCTGTGTCATGGGTCACTCTCCCACAGGGTGCAGCCCTCCTGGGACAGGCTGCTCCAGCCTGGAAGCAGGGCCCCTTTCTCCACCAGTTCTCCCACTGGAGCACAGCCTCCTCCAGGCATTCACCTGCTCTGGCATTCACCTCTGTCACAGGCTGTGCATGGGTCTGTGCATCCCCATGGATCCTTGTGGGCTGTGGGTGGATCTCTGCATCCCCTGTGGATCCCACAGGCTGTGGGTGGATCTCTGCATCCCCCATGGATCCCCATGGGCTGTGGGTGGATCTCTGCATCCCCATGGATCTCCATGGGCTGTGGGTGGATCTCTGCATCCCCATGGATCTCCATGGGCTGAGTGTTGATTTCTGCATCCCCTGTGGATCCCACAGGCTGTGGGTGGATCTCTGCATCCCCCATGGATCCCCATGGGCTGTGGGTGGATCTCTGCATCCCCCCGTGGATCCCCACTGGCTGCAGGGGCACAGCTGCTTCACCATGGTCATCATCACGGCCTGCAGAGGAATCTCAGCTCAGGTCCCTGGAGCACCTCCAGCCCCTCCTTCTCTACTGACCTTGGTGTCTCCATGTCATTTCCCTCACATGTTCTCACGTCTTCTTCTCTAGCTGGAATTAAAACTGCATGCCTCACTTTATTTTGATTTTCTTCTTAAATCTGTTATCACAGAGGTGTTACCATCACCTCTAATTGGCCCAACCTTGAGCAGCAGCCTGTCCATCTTCAGAGCCACCAGGGATTGGCTCTGCTGGGCATGGTGGAAGCTTCCAGCAGCTTCTCACAGAAGCCACCTCTGTGCATCCCCCCACTACCAAACACCAGACCATGCAAAACCAGCACAACCCTGGGTTGTTTGGGCTCAGTAATGTGCCAGTTGGAGCAGGCACAGTAATGTGCTTGGCATGGAGCTCAGGGAAAGGTTCTTGCCCCCGAGGGTGCTGGCACTGCCCAGGCTGCCCAGGGAATGGTCCCGGCCCCAAGGCTGCCAGAGCTGCAGGAGCGTTTGGACAGCGCTGCCAGGGGTGCTCAGGGTGGGCTTGTTGGGGTGGCTGGGCAGGGCCAGGGGCTGGGCTGAGCATCCCTGGGGGTCCCTCCCAGCTCAGGATATTCCAGGATTCTGTGATTGCAGGAGCTGCATGTGGGCAAGGCAGTGCTTTTCTGCCTGGGAGAATTGCATTGTGAGAGTTTATTATGGGTGTGAGTGAATTAACAGACTCTGGGGTTCCTGGGGAGCCAAGGGATTCAGGGTGAGGTGCTCATCCAGAGTGCCCTTGTGGTGACGAACACAGGCTTATCCTGAGTGGTGCCCAAGCTCATCCCTAAATCCAACCTTGGCTCTGTTGCTGAATTTCAGAGATTGTCAGGCTCATGTCAGAGTTTTGCCAGGAGTTGTTTTGAGAAACTGAAAACAAGATTGTCTGGAGAACAGCTGGAGTTTTGAGAAAGAAACTTGTGAAGTGTTTTGTATCAATTAACAACTGATTCAAATTTCAAGCAGATTTCCAAGTGGCTCTCCTTGTCCAGAAGGAGGTCTGAGGTGTCAGTTTGGAGTAGTTTTGGCTGGAGAGGTGCTTCTGCTTCCAGCTGAGTTTCTGGATGTGTCCTGGACTGTGTCACCAGAGTCTTCCTGCAGTGACAGCTGTGGCTGAACCTGCAGAAAATGTTTCCCTAAATGTGGGGTGAGGGCACTGTGGTTTGGTGTTGAGCACGTGTCAGCACCTGCCCAGGGCAGAATGAGTCAGTTCCCAACTTCTTAAAAAACCAACCCATCCCAAACCCCCTGGACTCTGAAAATGCCATGGGAGGTGAGGTGTGTGAGTGGCTGGCAGGGGAGGGCTGTTCAAGGCTCCTGTGGCAGGTAAGGCTGATCTGCCCCATGCCAGCTTTTGAAGCTGCTGCTGGGGTGGGAATGTTTTGCTGCTGTTGGCTTCTTTGGTGGCTCTTGGGCTCACAACAAGGTTCTTGTCACTGGCCCAGCAGCTGGCCAGGTGTTCTCACCTGCCCCCTGCTAGGTTAACCCAAAAGGAGACTTGCCACATCTCCCTCTTGTGAGGGATCTTCAAGTCTGTTCTTCTGTTCTTTTGTTTTCCAGCCATCCAAAGAAGAAGCAAATGAAGAAAAGACAGAAGATAATTTAACTACCTTGTTTCCTGGCCAAAAAAGAAGGATCTCTCATCTTGTCAAACAAGGAAATGTAAGTGCAGATTTAGAAGCAGATTAGTTTAGGTTGTTCCAAGTGAGGATTTTCTGTCCTGACCCTGGAAAAGGCTGCACTCCCAGGGCCAGGCAGCTGCATGAGAGCTGTTTGTGCTGGAATCAGTCTTTGGCAGTTCTATTTCCTCTCTTTCCAATTTCTCAAAAAACTCCCATGTTTAGGATCTCTAAAAAGTGGTAGGAGAGCTCTCAATAAACCCTCCTAAAACCAAGGCTAGGCTGGGAAGAGTGAGTGGATTGTGCTCTTGGTAACCCTTTGGGATAGGTTGGGGTGTTTCATTTTTCTCCAGTATAGCTTAATTTAGAGATTTCAATAAAAATTAACTGGACACAAGGTCACTCCGTGTCTGCTAGTATTTTTCTGTGCCTTGTGGATCTAAAAGATACTGCAGGAATTTGGTCAGATGTTTAAAACCATTATCTTACATCTGTTCTGAATCAGCCAAAATTTCTGCAGTATTTGTTTGGATACTCTTCTTTCCCAATTGTACAAATACATAGGAGAAGAATTAAAACAAACAAACAAACAAAAAAAAAAAAGCAAAGAAGAAGCAAAAAGTTCTGATTTTTTTATTCCTTTCTCCCTGGGATTTTAATTCATGTTTTCTCTGAGGGTTTAATGTGTTTCCCTCCAGGTGCTGATCACAGATTAGTTTTATGTTGCAGCAGGATAAGAGTGGAGGCTTGTGCACTAATTTGAGCTGGGTAGTCCAAATTAATTGTTCTGCCTTTCCTCTCTGCCTAGGAAGGGTTTTTTTGCCTTTAATAATTTGAAGCCCTGGGGTCAATACAATGGGTTTTATTTAACTACATCTCTCCAGCCAGTTCATGTGGTTTGATAAGGGCCTTTTCTTCCAAAGTGAAGAGATAAGAGACTGAAGCAAATGGCTTGGAAATTCATTAACTCAAATATTTATTGCAAAGAGGCACCTTTTAGACATGTACAAACCTTTAAATATATTTTCTTAATGTGACAGCTGATCCCAAAATGCTTCCCAAGGATGGGAGCCCCAGCAGAGCCTTTGCTTGGGCAAACAGAGCTGATCTGGTGTGCTCAGGTGCCAGGGCAGCTCCAGGACCTGCATTCCCTGCAGGATCTCAGCTCAGAGCAGCTCCCAGCTCTGCCCAGGAGGTGCTGTAACACCTCAGCTGCCACTTTTCACCTCAGAATGTGCTTTGCTGTGTCCCTCCAAGTGGAATATTTGCTCAGTCTTGCTCATGATTTATGGCTCAGGGACTGAGCAGAGAAGGGGAGGGAGCTGAGTTCAGAGTTGGTTGCCAGGGGAAATGGGGGCCAAAGGAATTACAGGTGAGGCAGAAAATGAGTGGCCTGTCCTGCTTGGAAGTCTGTAATTATAATTTAATGTCTGACTGCACCCAGTTTGGTATCCAGAAGCTGCTGTCAGCATCAGAGGCTGGGAATGCAGGAGGTGCCAGCTTGCCCCCAGGTGTTAGACTGGGTCACACTCCTCCACGGAGATTTCGGGAAGGCCTGTTCCTCACATTTCAAAGGCTTTTAAGTAGAGGGAGAAGTTTGTACTACTGCTGCTTCTCTTGCACTTCTGCTGCTAGGAAACTTCTCTCTTTGCTGACATAATTTCTGGCACTTTTCCTGCAAACCTAAATTTGGCCATCAAAGGAAGCTCGTGTGGAACCTGTTTGTGCTGTAATGGCTGAGGCACTGAGGTGCCTCCAGAAGTGGGCAGGGACAGAGCCTGTTTGAAATTCAGAAAATCAGTTTATGTAATGCTCTGATCCCATAAATACTTCTCTGTGAGCCTTTAAAGCAGTTCCAGGGCTGCAGAGAGGTGGGAGCTGCCGTGGTGCAGAGGTGGATGCAGGTGTCCTCAGGGAGGGAGCAGTGGAGCTCAGTGTCACGTGCCAGAGAGTGGAGAATTGGTGTCACTTTTTTATTGCAGTGGAAAGCAAAGTAGACAGCACAGGGCTAGGTCTGTGTGCTAGGGCAAGGCTGAGGGTATTGCTAGAGCCCAGGGCTGGGCTGGGCACAGCCACTAAAAGCAGCTCATGAATACCACCTGCCCATTGAGGAACGTGCCAGTGAGCTGGGAGGCCTTCCCAGAGCGTGAATCATTAATGCCATGTTTGTTGAAGGATGACTCTTTAATTATTTCATTCTGGAAGGCACTTGGGATCTTGTCCTCTCAATACCCTGTACTTGCTAACAGAGGGGTTGAGGAGGAGAGACCTTCTTGGGGTGAGAGGAAGGCAGGGGGTGTGGATGGAGCAGGGGGCTGCTGGCCCTAAACGCTGTTTGTCTGTGCAGGCAGAGGCCCCGAGCAAGCCGGTAGTGCGGCCCTACCGTCCCCCCACAGCCCAGGAGGTGTGTTACCAGAGGATCCAGCTGGCTCAGCAGCAGGCAGCACAGCTGGTTGGGGCTGTTCAAAAGACCTCTCTCTGTTTGCCAGGAGAAAAGAGGAGGATTGCTCACGTGCCAAATGCAGCCCTCACCGCAGCAGCCAAGCAAAGTAAGCCAGCGGTGGGATTTGGGGTCGCTGTCCTGTCCTGTCCTCCCCCTGGTCAAAGGTTCTGTCATGTGTTTACATTTCTCCTGGGCACGTGTGAAACTGTCAGGGGATGTGTAGGACTGTCCATGACTTGAATCTTTGCTGATGGTGTCCAGTGGAAGGTCTTTCCCTGAGAAATTCCACCCTGTTGTGAAAAGCAACAGGTCAGACTTGCACAGCCTGATGTCTCTCGCCCGGCCTCCCTCACTTCAGCCTCTCCTTTTTCTGTTTCTTCCTTGGATTGTGTTTGCTCTTCATTCCCTCTTCCGTTTAAGCCTGGAGCTGGCAAGAGCAGGAGGGAAGTGCTAATGAAGGCTCATTGCTGTGCCTTTGTAGTGGAAGGACTCAGAGCTGACGTGTGGGGTGTCAGTGCCTCCAGCTGACAGAGTTACCTCTTTAAACTCTGCTGACTCAGTCACCCCAAAACAAACCCAAATGAGACACGTTTCCTGGCAGAAGATTTCTTCATCCTTGCCTGCAAGGTGGTAAAATTGCCCAATTTGTATCCCTTTGGAGACCTGGACTTGAGAAAATCACAGCTTGCAGTGCTGGCCTTTGATAGTGAGTTCATTCTGGCAGCCTGAAGCCCGGTGGCAGGATTTGCACCTGAGTGTTTTGTGTTCCCTGCAGGCCTCGGGAGCAGTAAGACGACTGTTGGTGGCAGGAGTGTCACACCTTCCAATGACTCTGAAGCCCCCACCCTTCCTCTGAAGCCTTGCACCTTGGCTGGGATGGCTTCCAAGACCACCAGCACCATCGTGCCCAAAAGGGTAGCACATGTTCCCTCCTTACAGGTAAGGGGAATTTGAATTATTTCTTGTCATTCCCCAGGGAGGGTGGAATGTTTGATCCTGCTGTTCCAAACTTAGCACTCCCTGAGAGTGGTGTTTTGATTATGTTGATTGAGTGGGTTTGTTTCTTCCTGTGGTTTTCCTAGATAGCATTGTATAAAAAATTAAACACTCAAGGAGTAGGAGCTTAAAAAGGTAGAAATACTTAAATGCTGCTCTGATCTCTGTGAATATTGATCACTTGTCTCCAATTTGAGCCTTTTGTGCTGACTGGCCTGGATGTGTTTGGGTCAGGGGCTTGGAACCTCCCGTGCTCTAAAGCCAAGGATGGATTCATGGCCTTCCCAGGCTCTGTGGGCCACACTGGTGGCTATGAGTAATGTCCCTCTGTGACCTAGATATAGAATATGAACTTCATGCTGCTGCTGGTTTTTAAGGAAAAGACTATTTTGTCTTTGTTAGCTGCTTTTGTTTTGTTTCTCTTTACCCCCTGGGAACTCAGCCCAGCATTTGGGTACCTTTGCTATGAGTTCCTAAGCAAAGTGACAGGACCCAGGGAATGGCTGCCACTGCCAGCCCAAACCATTCTGGGATTCTGTTAAGTCCCTCTTTCCATGAGCACTGGGAAGCTGTTATTTGCTAATTGAGAGCAGAATTCCTCCTGGAGCAGCCTGGGGATTCCATAAGGAGCTGTTTGCTGGAGTGGATGGCAGAACTGGTTAATGCCAGGACTTGATTAAAGATCCCTTTATTGATGATCATTTGTGTCAAGGTCTATCATAACTTGCTCTGGTTATTTCTAGAAGAGTAAAAAGTATTTTTTTTTCCTTTCCCACCCAAACTGCCACCATAGTAACATAGAACTTGAAGCTGATTAAAAATAAGAGAAATCACTGAAAAGATGCAATATTTAGCAGAGTTACAGAGGTGCTTAAGGATATAATATTAGAGGTTCAGAATTTATACATTTAATGGAAAATAGCAAATCCCCTTGAACAGGGCATCAAGGTGAGAGTCTTCAGGAGAACATGAGCACTTTTCCCATTGAGATAGGACCAGTTGCTCCCCTTGGAACAAACTCACATCTTCCACAGAGCTGTTTTTATTCCAGAGTGCAGCAGATGGATTGGTTTATGGGTATCTCTTGGGTGGGATGGAGAACAACTGACAAAACAATTGGGTGTTTTAGAGATGAATGAACATTTTCCTCTCTGAAAAGGAGGCAAGTGTGCTGTGATGTGGGGGATAAACTGGTGTGGAATGGAAAGCTGCAGTGGTGGGTCATAGCTCAGTCCAACATGCAGATTTTGAAGAACCTACCATTAAATTGAAGGGGTAAATCCTTTTAGGAACATGACGATTGGCATTAAAAAAGGAAGAAAACCACCAGTGCAGTCAATCTGCAGGAATGCCCCAGGAGGTGGGGGTAGGATAAGTGACTGCCAGCCTGGCAGGAGGGGCCTTCTGTTCTCTCTTCAGAGCCAGAGAACCAAACCTGTCTATGGTTCCCATAACTGGTGGTGTGTGTTCATGGCTCCAGTGGTGCTTGGTGCCATCCTGACCTTGGACCTCTCACTGGAAATGTCAGCATGCCCTGCTCTGGAGTGCTGTGTGACTAATGCCACTGGAGTCCTTGGCTCCTGGCTGACTTCAGAGTGAAATACAGCTGTTTTCTAAAAGACTTGGAGCTCTGAAGGTGGTGAAGCCTCAAGTGGTATTTTTAGTACCAAAAGTGCTGTGTGTTAAGTTTGGCTTTGGGCAGATTTTCAAAAAGGAAGTCACCCCATGATTAATAACAGGAAGTGGGAGAGCCTCAGAGCAACCTCCTGGAGCCTGACCAGCCTCTTTCTCTCTCTGTCTCACCTCCAGAGCACCACTTTACAGAGGCCTGTTATTCCCACAGAATTTGGTGCTAAAGTCCCAACCAACATTCGTCAGAGGTATCTCAATCTCTTCATTGATGAGTGCCTGAAATTCTGCTCCTCCTCCCAGGAAGCCTTCGACAAGGTCTGTACAGATCCCTCTTCTCAGGAATAACGTTTGCAGCAGGGAATGGCATCCTCTGCCTTGGCCAAGACCTTCTAAAATGATAGCAAATCCAGAAAACTGAATTGCATTTATGCTTGCAGAAACTTGGGGGTGGGAGCTCGATGATCTTAAGGTCCCTTCCAAGCCAAACCATTCCCTGATTCCCTGAAGATTCCCTTATCCACAACTGAGGAAACTGGCATTAAATATTATCAGACTGGGCAACAGCAAGTGTCATTCCTGTGGAGGCTTCCAGTAGGAAATCCCATCTTTCTCTTAATTTGGAAAGCTTGCCTGAACCCTTTAATAACTCCAACAGAGACGTTCAGAGGAATGTGCATTGTGGTCAAAGACCTTCTACTCTGGTGCAGCCAGAAACACCTCCTGGAATCAAAGTGTTGGGCACAGGGAAGTGTTTGGGATAGATGTGTTTGGTTGGGAATTGGTTCCTTGCTGCTTCTGAAGGCTGTTAAGGAGACTATTAAGGAGCCTTCTAGCAGTAGGGACAGTATAGTAGGATTTCCAGAAGCAGAGTGGAGAGAGTAATGCATTTTCTTGGAAAAGCTTGGCCCTGAGTTGGGTAAATGTGGGACATTGTGTGGTATGTGCAAAACAAAGCAGACATCACGAGGATTTCTTTTGTGGGATTCCACCTTCCCAAGGAGTCACCATTTGCCAAACCTGCTTTTCTTATCAGTTAAGATCTTGCACTGCACCAAAGTGGGGAAAGCTGCCTTGCCCAGGCAGTTCCAAGAACAAGAATAAAGAATTACTTGATGAAAACATGGCAAGGTTAGATATTCCTGGGAGCAAGAGCAGCTCTGGAATACTTAAGCCAAGGTGGCAGCAGACTTTATACTGGGGGAAAGAGAAGGGATGATACCAATTTAAAATATATTAAAGTTTGAATTTTTTAATCTCTTCAGGAAAGTTTCACATAAAAGTGATTTTTCCAGCACTTTGTTTAAAATAAAATTACTTCTTTTTCTTCTTACTTACCTGAACAGGTACATATTGCTGCCATATTCTGCTTTATTACTCAATTCCTTGTCAGACAATTTTTTTTTTTTTTTTTTTAATCTCTGCTGATAGTGTAGGCTGACCTAGAACAGAGGCTGGGCAGAGGTAAAGAATAAAATAGGGACTGAAAAATAGAAAAGCTCAAACCTGAGGCATCACTACTTGGAGTCTGTATTTAAGAGCCAAACATTTCTTTTCTCCCAAAGCCATGGAAGCTGTGCCTGCCCCATCCCTGGAAGTTTTCAAGGCTAGGTCAGATGGGGCTTGGAACAACCTGGGATAGTGGAAGGTGGAAAAAAGTGATCTTTGAGGTTCCTCCCAACCCAAACCATTCTGGGGTTCTGTGAACAGTGGAAGAGAGTGTGTGGTGATGACTTGTGCTGTTCCCAGGCCCTGGCAGAGGAGAAGGTGGCCTACGAGCGCAGCACCAGTCGCAACATCTACCTGAACGTGGCCGTGAACACCCTGAAGAAGCTCCGCAGCCTCGTGCCCAACTCCCCAGCCAGCACCAACAGTAGGTACCTTGCAGCTGAGCAGCTGGAGCCCTGCTGGGATTACAAACCACAGAGAGAAACTTGTTTGAAAAGCCAGAACCCATTTCTCAGCAGCATTATGCTGAAAGGCAAACAGCTCCAGTTTAGCTTTTTATAGCCTGGCAAGCCTTAATGGGCCTTCAAGAGGCAGGTCCTGCAATGCTTTGTTGGCTTTCTCAGCCTAAATGGAGATAATGTCACACGGGTGGGTTTTTTTTTTTAGCACAAGTTCTTTCAAATGAAAAGCCCTGCTAATGGAGTAACTTTCACATGATGCCTTCAAAGTGATAGACTCGTCCATCACCACAGAAATCTGTTACACACATTAAGCTTCAAGAGAGAAACGAAGAGGGTTAAGACATTTCATTATTGGCTCTCGAGAGGGTACATTAAACAATCAATTTGTGCTGTTCTTGTGAATTTTTTTTTCTTTGGTCTCTTCCCTTTTCTCCCCTCTGTCTTCATTACGTTCCTGGCCATTAGGCAGAGCAGCTGAACTTGGAGGCTGGCCTTTAGGAGAGGGCTGCCAGTTAATGATTAGTAAAAAGCCCCTCTCTGCCATTGTCTGATGTGTTGAGCATATTCTAGAGCTCTGAAGCTCCTTTCTGAAAGAAGCTGAAGGATCCTGCGTGGGAGGTTGGTCTGCAGGGCCCCAGAATCAAAGCTGCTTCCTGGGGGTGGGTGATACCCTCACACAGCACATGAAGGGGTCAAGTTGTTTCTGTGCTGTCTCCTCTCTTGCTTTGGGTCAGTTGGAGGGCTTGCTGTGCAGAGTGAGCAGGGAGAGGTACAAGTTTCTAGCAGAACTGGAAAAGTGTCTTTGCTGCCCTTAAAATGGCTGTGGGCTGGCACTGTGAACTGAATACTCTCTGTGGTGCTGGAATGGAAATGCTGGGCCAGCATGTGGCACAAAGAATCCATTTCTGGAGCAAAACAAGAGTTAAAGAGAATAAACACTGTCCTCCTCTTGCCCATGTGTAGTGTCCCAAACTAGGACTGGAGTCACCCACTGGGTACCTGATCTCTGTCCCCCTGTGCTGTTCCCTTCTCCTTGCAGAGACAAGTAACAAGAAGGTGGTGTCCCACGAGGCTGTGCTGGGAGGGAAGCTTGCTGCCAAGACCAGCTTCACTCTGAACCGCTCAGGGAGCCTGAGAGCCGAGGATCTGACAGGTCAGACCCTGCTCCTGCTGGGCTGTCACTTGTGAGGGGAGAGCTGAGGTGTGACACTGACTGGGGGGTGAGGATCAGGCTGATGCATTCACTTCGAGTTGTGGGGGCACTTTAACCACTACACTGTCAGAAGGATCCAAAGCTGTTGCAGAGTGCCCAAAGGAGGGACACGGAGCTGGGGAAGGCTCTGAGGAGCGGCTGAGGGCACTTGGCTCGTTCAGCTGGAGCACAGGAGACTGAGGGGAGGCTCCTCGGGGGCTGCAGCTCCTCCCCAGGGGAGGCAGAGGGGCAGGGGCTGAGCTCTGCTCTGGGACAGGGACAGGAGGCCAGGAAGGGCTGGAGCTGTGCCAGGGCTTGGCATGGAGCTCAGGGAAAGGTTCTTGCCCCCGAGGGTGCTGGCACTGCCCAGGCTGCCCAGGGAATGGTCCCGGCCCCAAGGCTGCCAGAGCTGCAGGAGCGTTTGGACAGCGCTGCCAGGGGTGCTCAGGGTAGGCTTGTTGGGGTGGCTGTGCAGGGCCAGGGGCTGGATCAGTGATCCCTGTGGGTCCCTTCCACTCAGGATTTTATGACCTGAAGTGCTGGGATTTCTCTGTTCTCTGCCTGTATCACAGGGCTGCAGAGTCCCTTGGGAGATGGTGACACCACTGACCAGTGCCCTCCTTGTGTCCTCGCTGGGGCTCTGAGGTCACTGCTGCAGCCTGGCTGGCTTTGATGGAGCATCAATAACCATTCAGAGCTGCCTCTTGTGCTTTGGGCATTATTTTACTTCAACTTTCTTGCCCTGAAGCAGTTCTTTACAATGTGCCTGTCAGATTAAAAGGCAAACTTAAAAATCTCCATCTCTGCAGGGCTCAGTTTCACTTTCACCAATGTCACAGTAAGGTCGTATCGTAGCCAAAGGGTTGTGCCACGAGCATTTTTCATGTGGGCTCAAATCAGTTATGGGTATTTTGGTTGCCAAGAGATGTAGGCAAATTGTGGAGGAGATCAGAGAAGAGCCAGGGAGGCCACGGAGCAGAAGGAATTGACATTGAGAAAGCTTAAAAGGGCCAATATAGCTCAGCTAAGCAACATCAAAGGGCACCCAGGAATATTGGAAGGGTTTAATGCAGCAGCCAAAGGAGATATTGAGCAGAGTGCAAGAAGTTATAATTATTCTGTGAAATTAAACAAGCAGCCTGAAATCAGTAGCAGGAAGAAACTTCTGATAATTAAGTTTTTAGGGAGCTGTGGGTGGCCTTTGAGGGGTATTTGAGGGCTGTGTTACCAATTATCAGCTGTTGCATTTAAACACTGAAATGGGAGAAGTCTCATGTTTAGTGACAGGACACAGGGAATGGCTCCCAGTGCCAGAGGGCAGGGCTGGATGGGATATTGGGCAGGAATTGTTCCCTGGCAGGGTGGGCAGGCCCTGGCACAGGGTGCCCAGAGCAGCTGTGGCTGCCCCTGGATCCCTGGCAGTGCCCAAGGCCAGGCTGGGCAGGGCTGGGAGCAGTCTGGGACAGTGGGAGGTGTGCCTGCCATGGCAGGGATGGGATGGGGTGATCTCCAAGGTCCCTTGCAATCCAGATTGGGTTGGTTCTATCAGTAACAGCAAGGCTGAAGATGAGCCTTTTGGAGGAATTCTGTTCCAGCTGTGCTTTCCAGACTTAATGCTCCTTGTTGAAGGTGTTTAAAAATCAACTTGGGCCAGATACTAAAAGTGCCACCCAACACCTACTCCCCTGTCCATCCTGAGCTGAGGCAGTAGAAGCAAGTTCAGAATAGTGGGGGAAGTTCAGTTTATGAAGGCAGGAGACTTGGTAAAGGCAGAGAAACAGGCAGTGCTTTGGTGCAGAGAGCTGAGCTCTGTGTTTGTGTGCAGGAGCTGCCCTGTACCGACGCCTCAAGGAGTACCTGATGACTGAGGAGCAGCTCAAGGAGAACGGGTACCCAATGCCTCACCCTGAGAAGGCTGGACGGGCTGTGCTCTTCACTGCAGAGGAGAAGAAAGTGATTGACTGTAAGCTCTGCTGGTTCTTTCCTACTGCAGGGTTTGCTGAACACAGCAGGAGCTGCCCCTTGGTCCTGTTGGGATGGGGAGTGTGGCTGCAGAGCTCTGCTGCATGGAGAGTTTCTTCAGCTTTCACATCCTGAGAATGCTGTTTTTGACCCAGAGTTTATAGTCTGTGGGGCTGAGGGAAGTTTCTAATTTCTGATTTCCAGGTAACAAGTGACAGGATGAAAGGAAATGGCCTCAAGTTGCAGGGAAGATTTAGATGGGATATAAGGGAAAATTTCTTCTTGGAAAAGGTTGTGAAGCATTCAACAGGTTGCCCAGGGCAGTGGTGGAGTCATCACCCAGTCAATGTTGAAAAAATGTGTGGATGTGGCTCTTGGGGACATGGTTTAGTGCTGACCATGGTGGTGGGTGCTGATGGTTGGACTTGATCTTAAAGGTCTTTTCCAACCTCAGCAATTCCAGGATTCTGTGCTGCCAAAGGAACAGCAATTGAGCAGGTTGGAAAGAGGCTCCTGTTCTGCACTTGGTGACCCTCCCCTCTCCCAGGGGAAGGATTTTTTTCCGTCTCTGTCTGTGTGAGCTGCTGTTAAGGTGGGATGAGGACTGACACTGGGCCAGACTGGCTTTGCAGTGGGTCCTGCTGTGCTGCTCTGGATTGCAGAGTTTTCTATTTGATCTCGTGGCACTGCTGGGCCAAATAGTTCCCCAAAGTCCTTTGTGCAGCTGGACAAAGTGATCATAAAATCACAAAATAGTTGGGATTGGAAGGAACTTTAAAGCCCAGCTCATTCCACCCCCTGGGACACCTTCACCAGACTGGGTTGCTCCAAGCCACATCCAAGCTGGCCTTGAACCCACAGGTTTCCTCAGGACAGGATGGGTCCTCCTCTGAATTTCCTGAACTCATGGCAAGATTTCTGCTCCTCAGCCCCTGCCTAAAGCAGCCTGTGCTGCAGCAGGGATAAAAGCCAGACTGGTGATTTCTGTTGAGGTGCTTTGTCACGCTCCCCTGAGCATGTGTGTGGAGAGACCTCACTAAAGTGTGTTAAGTGCTCATCCATGTTAACACCTTGTGCCTACATTTGTCCTGTGGTTGCTGAAGCAACCTGGGCAAAAGCTCTCTTGCATTAACACTGTCAAGTGCTGTATTTGTGAGAGTCCTTTTTTTCCCGGGAACCAGCCAGCTTCTTTATATGAACCTTTGCTCATGTTCCTGGTTTTGCTCCTGTAGTTTCCTGCAGATGTTGCAGGATCTTTGAATTTCTCCTTGTTTAACTAAAGCTGTTGATGCCACTGTGACCAGTTGGGCAGAGCTGGAAATGTGCTAACAGCTTTAATGCTCACACCAAAATGGCATTTTGGTGGAATCATGGAGTTGCATGGAGATCAGAAGAATGATAGCTCCTTCCCAGTGGCTTTTTGCATCTCCCTTCCCCACATTTTGGGCAGTAAAAGCAGAGGTGGTAGGAGGGGACAGTTGCAGACTGCCAGGCCCTGCCCTAAGTGCTCCTTCATTTAGCTGCTGGAAAATCCTGACAGAAAAGCTGTGCCCTAGAAGAGCTAAAATGTCATTTGGAAGTGACAAGGCACAGATCCCCTGGAAACCAGGCTTCATTAGCTCTGGTGTCCAAAGAATGACTTATTTATCCTGTTTCTTAAAATAACTGTGTTACACTCCAACGTAATTTGCTGTGCATGGAGAAACAATGCAGCAAACCTTGGGGGCAGCTTATGTGGGCCAAAGCCACTGGAGAGTCTTTGTGTTTGCCTCTGGGAAATGTTTGGAGGGGCAGATTTCAGAGGGATTGCTGTGCCTTTGCAGGAGTTTGCAACAACATTTGGAATCCTTTTGAACAGAAAACATCATTTAACAGCACTTGGGGCTGGAGTGGTGGTGATTTACTTTGCTTTGGCCAGGTTAAGCAGGTGAGGGGTAGGAAGGGCTGCTTCCAGTGACCTGGCTGTTGTTTGTCTCCTGTCCCCAAGCCTCGTGCAGGATCTGCTGTCGCTGTGGCACCGAGTACATGGTGTCAGCCTCGGGGAGCTGCATCCGCAAGGAGGAGTGCGTCCATCACTGGGGGCGGCTGCGCAAGCAGAGAGGTACAGCCCTGCCGGGGGAGTGGCCCCTGCTGCCTGCTCCAGCTCCTAACACAGGGTCTCCCTCAGCTTTGAGCTTGATTTTGGGGCTTGTCACGCTCCCAGGTGGTGGCAGTTTTGTGCCTGTCACTGCAATGACCTCGCAAAGAGCTGCCGGGCTTGGCTGCCTCAGAATGTGACACTGGGGCTGCAGCAGAGGTGCTTCATCTTTGTTCAGAAAAATAAAGGAAAAAACCTTCCTGTGCTTTTTGAAAGAATCGGACCTTTAAAAGGCTGACTGGGAGCACTAGAGGTCTGTCACTCCCAGGAGAGTTCACTGATCGTGGTTGAATTCATTTGCAGCAAGGCACTAACCTAGTTTGAGCTCTGCTCTGGTTTTCCATCAGAGCATCTGAGTGGCTTCTGGAGTTTGTCTGGCTGAGTACCAGAGACTTAAACCCTTTAGATTGCTGCCTGTGAATGCACAGTTATTTTCCCCCTGTGTTTGACACATTTTTGTCATGCTTATCCAGGGGATCTGCACGTGAAAGCTGAAGTTCAGGTCTCTTGTTAACAAGAGCCTTCTCCTTGACCCTTCATCTCTTACTCTTTCAGTGCCAGGTGGGTGGGAAACTCACTACAGCTGCTGCTCCGGAGCTGTGGGGTCACCAGGCTGCCAGGTTGCTAAAGTAAGTGATGGAACAACACCTCTTTATTCTCAGTGACATTTGTGCTCTGCTCACAGTGGCAGTGGCTGGGAAATCCTTGCTTAAGCCTTTAGAAGAATAGTGGCTTCTCTTAAGGGGATAAAACAAGTGCAACTATAATTTTTTTTTTTTTTTGGCTCTGCAGTGGTAGGAAAATCCAGTATTTGACACTCAGCTGTCTGGAGTGAGCTGGGTTCATTTATCCTGAGCTGCCCAGCTCATCTGCTTGAGGGACATAGAAAAGCTCATGTTCTTTAGTGGATCACAGAAGGAATGAGAAATAAGGGATTTCCTTTTAAGGAGCAGTCTCAGGGCCTTGGCAACAGTGTGGCAAACCCTTTTTCCCTTTCCAGATTCCCATGCTAAGGTAACTTTATCCTGGTGGACAAATCTTTTCTGACAAGTTTTCTGTTTGTTGCCTGTCCTTGGTTGTAGTGAGGGGATGAACCTTCCCAAGGAGCCTGTTGTAACTCCAAAATATCACAAAACTTCTTTTGAGGAAGCCCAGCACTAGAAAAAAGAATGAAGAAGCTTCTCAGGTGTGGAGTTTGCTAGAGCAGAGCACTGTCTGGGTACCTTTGCACAGGTGCTTTTTTCTTGCCCTTAGGCAGCAGGAGAGTTGGTGTCCCAGCCAGCATCCCCAGTCTGTCTTGTGCCTTTCTCTCAGGTCTCTGGGCATGTTCCTTGTCACTTGTTTTAGTGGCATTTTTATATTTGGCACCTGCCACACAGGGAAGAAGCAAAAGCTAGAGGTAGAAGGTGATTCTGGGCAAAATTCAAGGTTTGTTATAATTTATTTGTTTACACCATAAAAGCCTGCCCTGCACAGTTGGATTGGATGGGATCAGGTTATTACTTTTCTTTATTTTCCACAGGAATTTAGGATTTTTTTTTAATCACTTCTCTGGGCACCCTGTGCCAGGGCCTCCTCACCCTCACAATTCCTTCCCAATATCCCATCCATCCCTGCCCTCTGGCAGTGGGAAGCCATTCCCTGTGTCCTGTCACTCCATACCAGTATAAAAAGTCCCTCTCCCTCCTTTTTATAAGTCCCCAGTTTTCACAGCACCCTTTGGTAGATTCAAGGTTGAATCCACAGCCTGCTCAGCATCAGAGCATGCAGTGAAATTTTTGGATATTGGGGTATTGGGAAGCACAGAATCCTTCAGTGTTGAAGAAGGGCTTTGAAAGCAGAAAATGTTTGTAATGAGACCATTCTCAGTAACTGGAGCAGTAAGCTGGTTAGAAAAGCTTCTGTGTGTGTGTGTCCAAGCACAAGGGTGGGAAATCCTTGCTTAAGCCTTTAGAAGAACAGTGGCTTCCTTTATGGGGATAAAACAAGTGCAACTTAAATTGTTTTCCTCTGCAATGGTAGGAAAATGCGGTGTTTGACACTCACTGTGGAGTGAGCTGGGTTTGCTGCAGTTAGGCAGAGAGGCAGGAGATGGCAGGAGGGAGCTGTGCTGCTCCAGGGAGCCTGCACAGGCTGCTCTTTGTGCTTCCTTGGCTCTCAAAAACCGGAGCAACTTCCCTGCCCTCCTCCCAGCCAGGAAGAATTGGGCATTTTTAGGACAACAAAAATAACTAATATAAAAAATACCTGGGGTTTTTTGTTTTGGTTTGTGTTTTTTTTTTTTTTTTTTCCTCACTTCACTGCCCAGTTCTGTTGTTTTACACAGGGAGGGAAGGCTGAAGCTGCAAGGGAGAAGTGTTTGGTGTCTCCTGGCTGCTGAGCTGCTCTCCCCATTCCCTCACAGAGCAGTTCCATGCCATGGGTGCAGAGTGGACAAGTGCAGCCCCTTGCACCAGGGCAGCAGTGATCCATGAGGCCTTTGAGCAGTGCTGGCTGTGGAATCAGGGAGAGATTGGCCTCAGTGTTGGCCCAGCTGCCTCATTAACTTCAAATGATGCAGTTCCTGTGCTCTGGTTGCACCTGCAGTAGTGACCTGTGCAGGAAAATATGCAAATCCTGCTTTGCTTTCCTCCCTGCCCACACACGGCTGCTTTACAAGGACCTCAATTCCTCCTCTGTCCAGCCTTTAATCCTGGGACAAACCAGAACAGTTTCATTCTTTGTAGGGTGAGACCAATGGGAAGCTCTGTCCTGGGTACAGCTGAGGCCCCACCTCAAATCCTGGGGTCAGTTTGGGGCTCCTCATGACAAGAAGGACATTGAGGGGCTGGAGTGTGTCCAGAGAAGGGAACGGAAATGGGGAAGGGTCTGGAGCCCCAGGAGGGGCTGAGGGAGCTGGAAAGGGGCTCAGCCTGGAGGAAAGGAGGCTCAGGGGGACCTTCTGGGTCTGCACAACTCCCTGAAAAGAGGGGATAGCCGGGGTGGGGTCGGGCTCTGCTCCAGGGAACAGGGACAGGAGGAGAGGGAACAGCCTCGGGCTGGGCCAGGGGAGGTTTAGGTTGGAAACTGGGAAAATTCCTTCACAGAAAGGTTTGTAAAGCATTGGAAGAGGCTTCCCAGGGCAGTGGTGGAGTCACCATCCCTGGGAGTGTTCAGGAACCGTGTGGGTGTGGCACTTGGGGATGTGGTTTGGTGGTGACCATTGTGGGGCTGCTGGGTTGACTTGATGATCTTGGGAGTCCTTTCCAGCCTTAGGGATTCAGTGATTCCATGGTTTTGGACATGGCAAAGGAGGCTGTGCCCACGTTGCTGTGGTTGTACACAAATACAAGGGGATTTAGGGACAGATAAAATTTAAACACAACAGAAAACTCCATTGGGGAATAAGGAAGGGAGAGCATCACCCCTGGGTGTGGTGCAGGTTGGTTTTACCTAGAACTGTGTCAGCAAGTAGAAGGACAGTCCCAGCTCTGCCTTGCTCTCTGTTACCTGTTCCTGCTTCCCCTTTAAACTTCCTCCAGCTCAGAACCCCTGCTTGCCAGGAAGGTTTCAGGAGAACCAGTGGGTCTGTGCTGTGCAGGAGTGTGGGAGTGCCTGTGTTGCAACAGCAGCTCAATCATGCACTGGCTAAAACCACTTGTGAAATCACTCCCTGAGTTTTCCTGCTGGATCTTGTTGACCCTGGAGCTTTAGCTGGGAACAGTGCAGAGTGCTTGGAAATGCCCTTTATTGCCTCAAGAGCTGGTGGGCTGGAGCTCCTGTGGGTGTGGGCTGGCTGGGTGTGGAGTGCAGTGTGTGGATGCACACATCGCTCTGGAGCTGGCTGGCTGCTCCTGCTCACACAGGGATGTCTGGGCTTAGGATCCTGCACCTGGCCTTGTCTTGGAGCCAGGAGCTGGAGTTACAGCAGAGTCAGGCCTCAGTGTGACCCTTCCTGACTAATTCTGCTCCAGATTGAAAACTCCTTCTCCCCAGACTCGTGATGTCCTGCTCCTGCATGTGCTGTCAGTAGGATGCCACCAGCCCTGATGTGCCACTGGAATTAGGGCTGCCCATGGCTGTGTTTTCTGTGGTTGTGAACTTCTCAAAATTTATTCCTCATTAAGAAGTTATTAAAACCCCGCTTTTGTTGAAGTGGAGGTTTGTGGGAGTGGGCTCTTTGGCTTCTTATTCCTGTGATCACCAGCTGTCCCTGGCTTTTCCTTTCAGCAACACGTGCACGATGGGCGCAAGGAGAGCCTGGATGGCTTTGTGAAGACTTTTGAGAAGCTGCCCACGACTGATGGCTACCCTGGGATCTATGCCTTAGACTGTGAAATGGTGGGTCTAAAGCCAAAACAAAGCTTTTTGGGGCTGCCTGAGGTGTGACACGAGTGGCTGAAGGGAAGCTGTTTGCTGACCTCATTCTCTCTGTTCTGAATATTGGTGCTGGAGGTGTAAATGAGCTCTTATTGATTGGTGTGTTTGGCTTGAGGGCTGTGCAGCCCTGACAGGCTCTGACTGGCCCACGCTGGGCAGTGCTGCTGCCTGGCCTTGCTGCACCAGATGTGCTGCAGTTTGGGAGCTGCAGCCCTTGGGGGAGGGGCTCCACAGATCCCACACTTTTTGGCCTGTGCCCCTCATCACATCTGCCCTGTTCTTGCAGTGCTACACTAAGCAAGGACTGGAGCTGACGAGAGTAACTGTGATCAACTCAGAGCTGAAAGTGGTGTATGACACCTTTGTCAAGCCTGACTCCAAGGTGGTGGATTACAACACCAGGTGAGGGCTGTAACACCAGCTGAGGATGGTCTTCCTTGGGACAGAGCTTTGTGCTCTCTCAGGAACTTGGTGTGGCTGGCAGCACTTGTTGAAACTCCACTGACCACCACTCCCTAAGGGCTGAGGGGCTTTGGGCCTTGAGGTGTTTCTTCAAGTGAAGGACCCCCACCTGTGTGCTGTTGCTCTGCAGGTTCTCAGGTGTGACAGAAGAGGACCTGGAGAACACGAGCATCACCCTGCGGGATGTCCAAGCTGTCCTACTGAACATGTTCAGTGCAGACACCATACTGATAGGGCACAGCTTGGAAAGCGACTTATTTGCACTAAAGGTAACTTGGGCTCTTGCTTTCATGTCTCCCTGTGGTGCTTTCCCACCCTGGGGGGTGTTAGGTGTCTCCTTCAAATTTAGGAACTGTTTATTTCCAAGGACCAGGGGGTGGCCTCACCTCAGGTCCTGTGTGCAGTTTTGGACACCACAATGTAAAAAAGCCATGCCCGCATTAGAGAGTGTCCAGAGGAGCTGTGAGCATGGGGAAGGGTCTGGAGGGGCCTCATGAGGAGCAGCTGAGGGTACTTGGTTTGTTCAGCTTAGAGGAGACTGAGGGGAGACTCGTTGTGGTCTTCACTATCCTCATGGGGGAAGAGGAGGGGCAGGGGCTGATCTTTTCACTCTCATGACCAGGGACAGGAGGCCAGGAAGGGCTGGAGCTGTGCCAGGGCTTGGCATGGAGCTCAGGGAAAGGTTCTTGGCCCCGAGGGTGCTGGCACTGCCCAGGCTGCCCAGGGAATGGTCCCGGCCCCAAGGCTGCCAGAGCTGCAGGAGCGTTTGGACAGCGCTGCCAGGGGTGCTCAGGGTGGGCTTGTTGGGGTGGCTGTGCAGGGACAGGGGCTGGGCTGAGCATCCCTGAGGGTCCTTTCCCACTGAGAGCATTCCAGGATTCCATGGTTTGTCCAGTCTCTGAGCCTGTGTGAAGCTGGTTGTGGTGGAAGTGCAGGGGGGTGGGGTCATGTCTGTCACTCATGGTGTCACCTCAGCTTTTAGTGGCTGCTGCTGCCCAGGGTGACAGAGCTGGACAGGGCTCTGAGCAGCCTGGTCTGGTGGAAGGTGGAACAAGATGGTCTCTAATGTCTCTTCCAACCCAAACCATTCCATGATTCCATGATTGATCCCAAATCATTTGCCTTTCACCCCTGCCTGATCTGTTCTCTGCTCTGTGCCAGCTTTTCCAGCAATTGTGATGTTACTTTGGTGAAGCTACTTCGACCTTTTACCTGTCCTGTTTCCTGCCTGGCCCTCATCAGCCTGATGTGCCCATCCCTCAGCCACCTCTGCTGTCCTGCCAGGGAATCTGTCCTGCACTGAGGCCCCAGGGCTTTGTCCTGGGTCACCAGGAGAGCGTGTGGCAGGCAGGAGCCAAGTCTTTGTGCTCACATGCCAGAACTTCCCTCAACCATTCTTTGTCCCACAGCTCTCCTGCTGAAGCCTCTGTGGCTGCCAGCTCCCAGGGCTGGGTTGGAAGCAGGAGCTTTTAAGGCCTGTAAAACACTTTACCTCTCCGTGGCACCCTTTATCCCAGCCTTGGAGAGGCTTCATCATAATCAGAAAGACATTATTTCCAGTTAGATCAGCTCGAGATGACTGCCTTGGCCTCTTAGAGGCTTGATTTTCTCTTAGCACCTCAGCTGCTGCCAAGAGGAGGAGCCCAGAGCAATCCAGCAGAGCCGTGGGGTGTCACAGCAGAATGGCCCAGGGCTGTGGCACTAAAGCCATATCTCACTAATGGCTGTGGCAACTTCCAAGTGCTGATGGCATTTCAAGTTTTATTTAAAGCTTTATTATCCTGTTTCCTCACTCTTCCTGATCTACATAAGTAATTACCAGTGTGTCTGGGAGGGTGCCAGGGCTGAGTGCAGTCCAGGGGAGATTATCCATAACATTGGCAGTTTTATATTCCGAGGAGTGGAGCAGGTTGTTCCTGTTAAAGTGCAGTTGTGGAGCTGTTACTGATGGAGTTATGGGTTGTCCTGTAACGTGAGCTGGTGCCTGGAGGCAGAGAGGAGAGGGGATTATCAGGGTCCTGTTGGAGTCATTCCTGTTGGGACAGGACACAGGTTTATCTCTTAGGCCCTGCCCTTCACTCCTGTGCTCAGGATATGGGATTGCCTTCACCCACATTCCTTCAGCTCCCACTGAATGCAGATCATGACAGCAGAGAATTCTTCTTGTCTTAGCCTGAGAGGAAGAAATCAGTGTTAGAAAAAAGCCAGCCTGCCCTGTGTTTATGGACTTTATCAGGTGGGGCCTTTTGGCTGTCCCTAGCCCCCTTGGTGCAGGGCAGGGAGCACTTTGATCTGTTCAGCATCCTCAGTTCCTCCACCGTGGTGACAATTCTTAGCTGAGCTGTTGGATTAGAGAGCTGGAGCCCCTCTGCTCTGGAGCCAGGCTGGCAGAGCTGGGGGTGCTCACCTGGACAAGAGAAGGCTCCAAGGAGAGCTCAGAGCCCCTGGCAGGGCCTGAAGGGGCTCCAGGAGAGCTGCAGAGGGACTGGGGCCAAGGCCTGGAGGGACAGGACACAGGGAATGGCTGCCACTGCCAGAGGGCAGGGCTGGATGGGATCTTGGGCAGGAATTGTTCCCTGTGAGGGTGGGCAGGCCCTGGCACAGGGTGCCCAGAGCAGCTCTGGCTGCCCCTGGATCCCTGGCAGTGTCCAAGGCCAGGCTGGACATTGGGGCTTAGAGTGACCTGGGACAGTGGAAGCTGTCCCACCATGGCAGGGATGGAATGGAAGCCCTTTGAAAAGTCCCAACTGGAAACACTCTCTGCTATGATTCAGTGATAGAATTTCCTTGTCCCATTCCACCCTTGCTGAGCTGGTGCTGGTTAAAAACTTCCTGTTGAGTCACTGCTGGTGGATGGGAGGATTTGGGGTTCGTTTGCACCCTGAAGGCCAGGCCTGCTCTGTAGCAGCAGTGTGATGTACATCCTGCTTTGTCATGTGTGCACATCCTGCCCACTTCTGTCCCCATCTTAGAATCCCAGGATGGTTTGGTTGGAAGGCACCACGAGGATTACCCAGTTCCAGTGCTCTGCCACAGGCAGGGTGCCACTCACTAGACTGAGAAGCAGCTGAAAGGTTGCTACAACTCCCACAGGGGCTATTCTGCAGTCAGCTGGTTCTTCAGTTTAGTTTTTAATTGGGAAAGACTCCAGAGCTATTCCAGCTTCTCCCGGCTGGGGCATTAAGGACTGACCTGTCCTGCTGGAGTTACACAAACTGGATCAGCCCCAGTCTCTGCTGAGATTCAGGAAACCTCCTGCATGTGAGGTTCCAGGGCTGTGGGGCTGGCACAGCAGTGGGAATGCTGTGTGCCCACACCCTGCAAGGGGAATCATCCTGGATCCAGCCAGAGCCTCCTGCCAGACTGGTTGGGTTGGAAGCTGCCGAGAGCGGTCACGGAGCCCAGAGGTGACCGGAAGGTTGCTGCAGCATGGCTAATCCCAAGGAGTGCCTGTCTGTCCCTGTGGGAGTGGAGAAATGACCCTGTTCCTCTGCTCCTCCCCAGCTGATCCACGGCACTGTGGTGGACACAGCCATCGTGTTCCCCCACCGCCTGGGGCTGCCCTACAAGCGGGCCCTGCGCACGCTGATGGCCGACTACCTCAAACGCATCATCCAGGACAACGGTGAGGCCTCGCAGGGACCCCCTTCCTCCTGCTCTGCTCTCCTCAGCCCTGCCTTCCTCTGCTCTCCCCAGTTCTCTTGCCCCTGGTGTTTTCTGCCCTGCATGAGTGTGGTAGCTGGGAATGTGCTGGCGTAAGAAGCCTCAGCCACAGCTCATTTGTATGGCCCCTGTTCCGAGGTCAGAGCTCTCCCTGCTTCCCTGCCTGTGCTGAGTGGGACAAAGGAAGTGGTGTGGGAAGGCCAAGGGTGGCTCTGCCAAGGTCAGGTCCTGCCCTCCCTTCTCTCTTTGGCCAGCTGGGATGGAACCTCCTGTTGGAAGTGGGGCCTGTTCCCTCCTGTCTTCCCTGAGCACACTGTAAACACTGCTGGGGAAGCTCCCAGCTGTTCCATAGCTGATGGTGTCAGGCTCAAGCCCAGCAAAAAGTGTGGGTTTAGTGGAAAAAAATACATGTTTAATATAGGGAGTATTCAGCCTGGAGAAGAGAAGGCTTTGGGGACTCCTTAAAGCTCCTTGCAGGGCCTGAAGGGGCTCCAGGAGAACAAACCATAAACCATTCTGTGATTCTGTGGAATCTTTAAGTCCCCAGCTGTGGCTCAGGGTGCCCCCAGGTGTGGCTGGGGCTGCAGGGGCCAGGGAGCAGCTGTCTCCGCCTGGGGAGCTCCCTGAGCTGAGCTGAGCTGAGCTGAGCAGGCAGAGGGGTCACTGCCACTGTGTTTGTGTCCCCAGTGGAAGGACACGACTCCAGTGAGGATGCCAGAGCCTGCATGGAGCTGATGGTGTGGAAGATCAGAGAGGATGCCAAGGTGAAGCGATGACCTGCGTTGTGTCTCTGCTGTCCTCCTGCACCTCTGTGAAGAAGCAGTGCAATAAATGCCCACAGCCACTCTGTCCCCTCGTGCCAGCAGCATGTTCCTGCTCCCCAGCCATCCCAGCAGGACTCCTGGACTCACACCTGCAGCCCCCCTGCCCAGGTGGTGGCTCTCGGATCCTCAGACTCCACCTGAGGGATTCTCTGTGGTCCAAGCACTGCCTTTTGGGCCTGGCAAGGTGGTTTTGAGTAGCACAACCAGAACTTCTTGGTTCCTAGGAGAAGTTTGTTAGAGGTAGGTTGGAGATGTGCAGAAGGTTCTTTCTGGTTCAGTTCAAGGTAGATTGTTTACTTTTTTTTTTCCCCAAATGTAACTTAAATTGCCTCTGTACTCCAAAGCAGTGTTTGGAGAGGGGGGAGATGGAAGAAGGTTGGGCAGGAAGCTGTGAGTGGATTGTGTAGCTGGGGTGGGAAGCAAGAGCTGAGGATCAAGCACTTGGGAAGAGATCCTGGTGCAATCCCACTGCAGAGCTGCAAAAGAGGGAGGCAGGCTCTGAGGGAGAGGAATGAGGGGATCTGGGAATTGCCACCTGCTGTGCCCCAGGTGATCTCCTTGCTGAGGACTGGCTGGCACCTGGTTCTGCAGTCAGTGCAAAGGGGGAAACCACGAGTGTCCCACCTTGCCCAGACCTCAGGGAGCCACGAGGCAGGACAGGGACAAACAGCTCCCAGAGCCAGGGAGAGCCTGCATCCCATCACTGCAGGGTAGGACAAGGGTCCTTCCCTGACCCTCAGCTTCCAGCAGGGCTCCAGTGAGCTTGTGTTCAGGGAACAAGGTTTTTGGGTGTGCAGGGAAGGTTGCACCTAAGGGTGGTCTCAGCAGAGTGCAGGACTCCCCACCAGCCTGGCCCTGCTGCAGGGACCTGGTCCAGGCCAAAGCAAAAGGGGAAAATCCTTCATTTCACCTCGTTTGCATGTTGGGAGTTCTGCAGAGAGCAAAGGACCCAGCTGTGTGTCTGGCACCTGGACTAAAGCAGCTGCTGAGTGTGACTGTCACTGGGGTGACTGGATGGCACTGGTGGGTCACTGCCCAGCCCCTGCTGCTGGCTGGGGACAGCAGAGCTGAGGGGAACCGTCCCCATGGACCCCATGTCTGTCAGCTGGGGTCAGGGAGCACCTTCACCCCAGAGCAGTGACCCCTCACCCTCCCTGGCAGCGCTGGAATTGTCCCTTGGTGGCTGCTGTGTCCCTGTGTCCCTGCAGGGGCTGGCTGTGTCAGTCTGGGGGCAGTGGGGCAGAGCAGCTGCTGGGGTTTGGTTCCTGTCAGAGCCAGGTCCTGCTCACTCCTTTGTGCCCCTGCTTGGTTTGGGGACAGCTGTGTGTCCCCTGCATGTCCTGCTGAGCCGTCCCCGGCTGTGGGCAGGAGCGTGGGCTGGGCTGTGGTCCAGGACAGGGATGTCCTGCTCCATCCCCACGCTGGGCCTGGTGAACTCTCTGCATCCCACTGCTGCCCTCAGAGGCAGGGAGGTGACTTCTCTGCCAGGCTCTCCAGGAGCCACCAGGAGCAGTGGGGCTGTACAGACTCCTGCTACTGCTGAGCCCATCTGTGTTTCCCCTGGCAGCCAGTTCCTTACCCCAGGTTTTGGGGATGCAGCTCCCTGCTGCTCCCCCACTGCTCCACATCCAGCTCTGCTCCTTCCCTGCCCTGGGGCTTCCACCCCAAGCAGCCTTGGGACACCTTGGGCTGTCCCTGTGTCCCACTGCCTGCAGGGAACAGCGCTGGTCCTGCCCAGGCTGTGGGAGACAGTTCAGTGCTTCCAGCTGGGGAGGGAAGGTTTGTTCCTGCTCCTGCCTCTTTCCCATGTTTATCCCCCATTGATCTTCACCCCTGGCTGCAGGGATGGAATGTCCCTGGAGCAGCCAGGCCAGGCTCAGATATGGCTCTTGCCTCTTGCCAGTTCCTCAGCAGGCAGCCCCTGCTTCCCAGCCTTCCCACAGCAGCTCCTTCCCTGGGAAAGCCAGGCATTCTGCCGTGGGCACGGTGTGCTGTGTCCTGCTCGGCAGCTGCTTGGCTCCCTCCCACCTCCTGGGGCTGGGGCAGGCAGGAATCCTGCCAGGCCGTGGACCTCCATCATTTCCTTCCTTCCCCCATGGTCCAGCCTAAAGTGAGGCTTTTGGGTTGGGGGTGTGGGGGAGTTGCCTGTGTCAAGGGATGTCCCTGGGAGAGTGGAACCATATCCAGCCACACCATGGGTGTGGTAAGAGCCAGTCCTGGCCCAGGGCTGCCATCACCTCCCCAGGCACCAGAGGTTTGGTTGGGTTGTACAGAACGATTGTAACCTGTAACTTTTTGTAATTGTTTTTAATAAAAGAGTGTTGACTAGATGCACATTCCTGAGTCTGGGACTGTTCTGCCTGCAGATGGTTGTGGAGGGGGGGTGCTGGAGCCATCCTGCAGCTGGGAGGGGCTGGACAGGCTTCTCAGGAGATCCTTCCCAAGATGGAGAAGTGGGTTCAGCAGGTCCAAGGTCCTGCACGTGGGTCTGGGCATCCCAGCCCTGAGCACAGGCTGGGGAATGAACTCATGGAGAGCAGCCCTGGGGAGAAGGACTTGGGGTGTTATGGGTGAGAGGGAGGGGGCTTGGAGCAGCCTGGGACAGTGGAAGGTGTCCCTGCAGGAGCGGCACTGGGTGGGCTTTAAGGTCCCTTCCAACCCCAACCATTCCATGATTTTGTGACAGCAGCAGGGACAAGACCCCATTCTGCTGCTTGGGACTGGGGGTGGCCCTGTGGGGTCCCAGTGTGGCCCCTCAGGTGTGTTCCCCCCCACCACTCTGGCACAGGGTGATACAGGTGCCCCCCAGGCATGGGCTGAGAGGAGAGTGACCCAGTCCCAAGGGGTCCCATCCTATCCCCCCTCTGCCCTTTTGGAACCTGGCTGCTGCCCAATCCAAACCATTCCGTGACTCCTCGACCCCTTCAATTCACAGCCGCTCTTCACAGAATCCCAGAATCACAGCCTCTGGGCTGGGTTGGAAGAGACCTTCGAGCTCATCGAGTCCAGCCCAGCCCCAACACCTCAACTAAACCCTGGCACCCAGTGCCACATCCAGGCTTTGTTAAACACACCCAGGGATGGTGACTGCAGCACTTCCCTGGGCAGCCATTGGAGAACTGTATCACCTTTTCTGTAAAAAACTTTTTCCTGATATCCAGCCTGCGACCCTTGGTGCAGCTTGAGGCTGTGTGCTCTGGTTCTGTGAGTCACTCCTGTGAGTGCCCCCGGCCGGCTCTGCAGCCCAGCCCGGCCTCCCGCGGCTCCCGCTGCTCCCTGCCCCTGCGGGACATCACTCCCGCCGGGAAGAGCCCGAGGAAAAGGGATGAAATCGGTGCCACTCCTTTTGGACAGAACCCGATGCCAACGCTCTGGACCGAACGGGGCCGGGGGGCAGCGGCCGGACCCCGGCTCTGTGCAAACCCCGCATCCCGAGGGTGCCCGGGCACATCCCGGCTCCTCCTGCCCCATCCCGAGCCTCATCCCCAGCCCTGCCAGGCTCCCCCCGAGCCCCAATCAATCTCCCAAATGGGGCAGGAATGAAAGTGCCAAGCCAAGGAGCTGATTCAGCACGGAGGAAGAGGTGAAGGTAAAAAGTTCAAATAAAAAAATAATGGGCCATTAGATGACCTCACAGGCAATGTGTTTTATTTAACGCGCGGCTGATGGCTCGGCGATGGCAGCGGCTGCTCCGGAGGCTGCGAAAGTCACGCCTGGCTCGCGTTCTCAGCCACCTCCGGTGGCTTTTGTGGCACTGCCTGCTCCGGCAGTGACCTCCCCATCCCCGAGGGTCCCTTTGCTCCCCCTCCTTGCAGCTCACCTGATGGCCCGAGGTGACACCAGGGAACCCCTGCAGTGAAAAAACATTTTGCTTCTTTTTCTCCTTTTTTTTTTTTTTTTTTTTTTTTTCCTCTCTCTCTTTTGGGGTCTGGGGTGTGACAGGGATCCTTCGAGCCTCCTCCAGGGCGAGGGTGGAGGCAGGCAGGATTTGCAGGGTTATAAGAGCCCTTGTCCCAAGGGAGCAGCACTCACCCAGCCCCAGGCACGTGGAGGGACAGGAGGACACAAAGCCAGGCTGGACAGGGCTTGGAGCAGCCTGGGACAGTGCAAGGTGTCCCTGCCGTGGCAGGGGTGGCACTGGGTGGGCTTTAAGTCCCTTCCCAACCCAAACCACTCTGGGGTTCCATGACACCAAAGCATGCTCAGGATCTGTCTCAAGTGTCCATCTCTCATGTTTTTCCCTGGAAGATCTTTTCTCCCAGGGCACTGCCAGAGTTGGGCATCACCAGCAGAAGGGATTTTCTTGCTCTCTGAAGCCTTTGCCCCTTTTGGGTGGCTTTGCCTCTGGCTCTGAGTGTGGCTCCAGGGCTTGGCACTGCCCATTCCCACCTTGGTGCTCGGATGCTGCAGCTGAACTGGGGGAAGCAAAGGAGCAGAGAGAACCCCAGAACCCCATTCCTTCCTCTTCCCAAAACCCTCTGGGATCAGCTGAAACCCAGGAGATGAAAGGGAGCAGCTTGCTGGGGAAAAGGCTCCATTTCCACCCCAGCAAGAGGAGAGGGGTGAGCTCAGAGGTGCTGGTGGGTCACAAATCCTCCCACTTTGTCCCCCTCACAGGGGGGCAGCTCTGATTCCACGCTGTGTCCATACCCATGGAAGTCACCTCTGTCCCCAGTCTGAGCTCTGCCAGTGAATTGGTGCTGCTGGTCTGGTCCTGAGAGCTCCAGGGCCCCACAGGGTCCCTGACAGCCCTGTGAGTCCCAGCCCTGGAGGAGGGCCTTGCCTGGCTTTCCCTGCCCCCTGCCCCCACCCTTTCCTTCCCAAGGATGGAGGGATATCCCAAACCTGAATCAAAGCAGCTTTGGTCCCAAAGCTGCCCCCTCACAGGGGAGGAGGTTCTGGGCAGCCCGGGGCCCGTGGGATGCTCAGGGTCATTGCACATCCCTCCTTCAGCTGAGAGCGAGCACTCAGCACACCCAGCCCTGGCTGCAGGGCTCCAGGATTGGCAACAGGGCCTGCCTTGCCACAGAATCACAGAATCATAGAATCAGAGAATTCACAGACTCACAGAATCACAGATTTCACAGAATAGAATCACAGACTCCCAGAATCACTGGGGTGGAAGAGACCTTCAAGATCATCAAGTCCAAGACGCACTCAAGCATCCCAAAGTCCTCCTCAAACTTGTCCTGCAGCATCTCCCCCAGCAAGGGACATCCACTGGTGTCTGTGCGTCACTCCCTGCCCCTGAGCCACCTGGCACAGCTCAGAGGTGACCATCTCATCGATCCTCTCGTTAAAGAGATTTTCAGCACATTTTGTCCAGCCCCTCCAGCACGGGGAGTGCTGGGCCCAGGCAGGGGTGAGTCCCTCCCGTGTCCCATGGCTGTGTGCGCAGGCAGGACAGCTCCTCACTGGTGACATCAGTGAGTGACACCCCTCTGCCACAGCCCGTGGGGACAAGGACCTCAGGGCAGCCCCTCAGGGCTGGCTCTGCTCTCCTCCTCACTCCAGACTTCTCTCGGCTGGGCGCAGGGCTGGTCCTTGGCCGTGGTGCTGAGCCCGGGCACCTCGGCCACTGCTCTGTGCCCTGGGCTCTCCCGGGTGCCAGCGCGGGGTGCCCGTGCTCCCACAGGGGTGGCCCTGTGCCCAAAGTGCAGGGCAGGGCGGCTGGGGGGCTCCCCAGGCACTGGGGTCCCTGTTGCTGAGTGACACCTGTGTCACCTCAGGGACCGGGGTCCTTCTGCAGCCTCCAGCCACCAGGGAGAGGAGAACTGCCCACCCTGGGGAGCAGGGGCTGGTGGTGGGCAAGAAACAGGGTCAGCACAGCGACCAGCCCTGTCCCCCCTGGAGCTGTCCCCTGGCTGGGGTGGCTGTGGGGTGGCTGGGGACAGAGGAAGAGGAAGAGGAGCGTGGAGGAGCAGGAAGGAGGGCAGCAGCCGCTGTGGTGCAGGTTTTGGGAAGGGAGTGAGGGGAGGTTTTGGGCGTTGGAAGCAGGTTCTGCGTGCTGAGGGCATCTCTCACTCCGGGCACCACCTTCGGGCAGTTTGGGACACGAATGGGAGCCCAGGAGGTGGCGGCTGGAGGTCGGGGGATGCTCCTGGGGCTGCCCTCAGGCTGGGGAACAACCCCTGTCCCGCAGGGAAACGCTCCTAAATTAGTATTAGTATTAGTATTTAGTATTAGTATTAGCATTAGTATTAGTATTAGCATTAGTATTTCCGAACAAACGGGGCCGCTCGGAACGGGGCACCTGGAGCCGCTCGGTGCCCGAGGAGAGCGGAAAGCCTGGCCCGGAGGTTTAACCCTTCCCTGGGAGCGCAGGGACTGCGCAGGGGCAGCTCCCGGGGGGGGACACACGGGGACAAACCCCGCGGGGCCTGGGGAGGGGACACACGGGGACAAACCCCGAAGTGCCAGGGGAGGGGACACACGGGGACAAACCCTGCTGTGCCTGGGGAGGGGACACACGGGGACAAACCCCGCGGTGCCTGGGGAGGGGACACACGGGGACAAACCCCGCGGTGCCTGGGGAGGGGACACACCAGGACAGCCACCGCGGCGCCCCAGGGACACCCTCCGCCCCGGCCTCCCGGCGCTCACTTAATTACACTGGAAGGGAGGGGGGGTGCCCGCTAATTGCACAGGGCGATTGATTGGGAAAATGTCATCTTCACTGGCCTCTGTTGCCAGGGTGACCTCGGCCGTTCTCGTTCCCGGGTGCCCAAAGCCACCCGCCCGGTGGCCTGCGGGGACACAGGAGTGGGACCTGGAAGTCCCTGTCCTTGCTCCAAACCCAGCCCGAGGGACGGAGGGAGGGACACATGTGGGGACATCGGGACATGTATAGGGACACAGGGACATGGGGATATGTGTGGGAACAAGGGGATGTGAGGGAACAAGTATGGGGACACAGGCCCATGAGGACACATATGGGGACATGGGGACATGTGTGAGTTGTTTGCTGTAGATTTGGGTTTTTTGTTTGTGTTTCTGTATAGAAGTTTTTGTATTTCTTTTTCTTTGTAATAACAGAAGTGGTTAGAGGGGGTGCTGTAGTGGGAAGTTGGTAGTTTTGATGGTTATAAAATGGTGTTTGTGGTGCTGTGCGTGCTTGGCATGGAGGGTTGTTATTTTGTTGTATGGAAACTCTTTGTAGGGTGCTGTTGTTTTGTTTTAAGGGAGTATGTTCAGTAATGATGTAAGACATTCGTATAACAGTTTTTTGGTTTGGAGTTGGGGCTTCTAAATTTTTACTCAAATTTTCGGTCAAACGTTCAGGAGGGTTTTTGTTTTGTTTAGGGCTGTTATTTTTGACATTGCAAAGTTCGTGTACAAGGTTGCACATGTGGATGAGGGGACAGGGACACAGGGACATGTGTGGGGACACCAATGGGGACATGGGACACAGGGACAGAGCAGGAGCCGCTCCCGGCTGTGCAGTAAATGCTTTATGGGCTGCGGGGCTGGCGCTGGGTGATCGCCTCCGGGTCCCCGCGTTAATTGCAGGCAGTAATTAACGTGATGACGGCGATGGCGGGACCACTGCGGGTGTGCAGGATGAGAGCGGGGCGGACACCGGCTCTGGCCTCATTAGCTGCCGTCACTAACGAGGTGGCCTCTGTCCCCAGCTGGGCTCGCAGTCGCGGTGCTGGCACTGCCCGGAGTGGCTCCTTTGTGCCTTCGGCCTCCTCTTCCTCTCTGTCCCCTCCTCCCGCCTTCCTCGGTGCCCAGGGCACGGCCCAGCCCTCCCGAGCTGCTGCCACAGCCGGGGGGCTCGGGGGGGACCGGAGAACCCCAGTGACACCAGTCCAGCCCCGGGGCTGCCCAAACCAGCCCCGTGCCCAGCCGGGATCCACCTGCCTCTCCACTGGGACGGTGGCAGGGACACCCGGACCGTGTCACCGTGTCCCGGAGCCCGGACAGTCCCACGGGAGAGCAGCTCGGCTCGGTTTGAACGGGACAATAAACCCGGGCAGGGAGGGCAGCGGGGGAGGCGGGCAGGGCCCGCGGGGGTGTGGCATGGGCTGTCCCCAGGTCCCGCGTGGGGCAGCACGGGTGGCAGGACGGTGGCAGGACGGTGGCAGGACAGTGGCAGCACGGGTGGCAGGACGGTGGCAGCACGGTGGCAGCACGGTGGCAGCACGGTGGCAGCACGGTGGCAGCAGTCCCGGTGGCGGCGGAGCCGCAGGAGCGCGGGGCTGTGCCCGGACATCGGGGCAGGTACGGGGACCCCGAGGGGAGCGTGGCACGGTGACATCCAGGGCCCGGACAGCGGGGGGACACGGCTGGCAGGTCCCTGGGGTCGCGGTGGAGCCGCATCTCTCCCCGGGAGGAGCGGGGTGCCAGGGCAGCCCCCGGCCGATGCCGCCGGGCACGGAGCAGCGTTTGGGGACGGCGGAGCCGCCTTTGCACCCCAAACCACATCCAAGCGGCTGGAAAATGGGGCGAGCGGAGGGAAACTCATGGCTCGGGCACGTCCTGGGAGCTGGGGAAATAACCCCGGAGAGGCTTTGATGATCCGCCCGGCCGAGCGCGGGGGCGTTTCCGGCGTGCCGGGGCCGGGAGGTGACAGCCACCCACCCGCTCAGCCCGGCCCGGGCCGCTGTCACTGTCGCCTGTCGTGATGGGTGACACGGGCCGGGCCGGGGGCGATGCCGGAGCGGGGCTGGCGGTGGGGACACCCCGGGGTGGCTCTGGCTGCGGTCCCAGTGGGACACTGGGGTCAGGGAAACAACAGCAGCACCCGCGGGAGGGGTGACGGGGCCGTGTGCCAGCCCGGGAAGGGACCAAGGCTGGTCCTGTCGCCGCCGGTTTCTGCGTGGGAAGGAGCAGGAGGGCACAGAGGGCACCACGAACCCCCAGCTGTGGGCACTGCCCGGGCCGGGCGCTCCCAGCGCTCTCACACAGCTCCTGCACGGAGCTCGGCGCTGAGCCGGTGATTTCAGGAACAAAACCTCCTCAGAATTCCCGTGGCAGCGCTCGGAGCAGGCAGGGACATAAATCTCGGCGGGTTTCAGCAGCCTGCGCCAAGCCCCGGTGGCGCCGTGCCCGGCCCTCCCTCAAGCCGGGTTCGGCTCAGCCCCGCGAACCTGCGGGAGCCCGGGGCGGCTCTTCTGGTGTGAGAAAACTCTGCTTTGGGGCTCCTTAGCCCCGGCAGCAGCGCGGGGATGCTTTAAGGACACTCCCGGGATGGGACAGTCCCGCGGGGCCGGGCAGAACGCGGCTCCATCCCAGGGGGGGATTTTGGGAACATCCCCTGGGGTAAGAACGCACTGCTGGGCTCGCTGAGGTGTGGGGCAGTGGGCACGGCATGTCCTGTGCCTTTGCCATCGCTAGCGCTCCCTGGCCCCCCAGGGAGCCCCCGGCTGGGGCCAGAGCAGGGTTCGGCTGTCCAGGCTGTCCCCGGTGTGGCTGGGGCTGGCAGGGAGCCCTGGCACCAATTCCAGCCTGTTCCCGCCTCCCCAAAGCGCAGTTTTTATCTCTAATTACTGAGCTGGTGAGTGACGTTTGTCAAGAGCTTTCTTGGAACCGAGATTTCTTGGATACCTCCTTGGGCACTCAGCCCCATGGAGTGTCCTGCCCGTGCCAGCTGCAGGTGCTGAACAAGCTCTGCTTTTGTTTGGGACACAGGGATGCTTGGAGCTGCTGAGTGGAGCCTGGTTGGGCATCCTGGTGATCCTGACCGGGCACAGAGGGGCTCAGAGATGCCAGCACGGCGGGAACATGATGGATCAGCAGCTTCAGGCCCGATCCTGAGCATGAGGGGACCAGGATAACCACAAACAAACCCCGGAATTCCAGTGTGGAACTCAGGGCAGGCTGATCTGGAAGCAGAGAGCCCAGGAAAACGCCTTGGCATTTCTCACTGTCAGCCTCACCCTAAATATCGGTGTCCTGGAGCGAGGAGGGAGGGCAGGGGATGCTTTGAGCCACTGACCAGAGCCCCGAGGGCACAACCAGGGTTACTGGCCCTGACCAGTCCCCTGGGACCCCCCACCCATCACCCTGGGCTCGGGAAGCTCAGCCAGGGCTCAGATCTAGACCAAGCCCCCAACGTGGGTCTGGCTGCAGCTTGGTCTTGGAGCTGTCTCGTCCCAGTGGATGGGCTGTGTCCCACCTTAGCCTTTGTCCCCTTTGTAGTCCTGGCTCTGGACTTCCCCACCTGAACCTGGACCTCTCCACCAGGAGCTTGGCTGAGGCTCAGGGCTTGTCCTGGGTGGCACCCCTGGGTGGGACCTTAGAATGGGTTGGGAAGGACCTTAAAGCTCATCTCATCCCACCTCTGCCATGGCAGGGACTCCTTCCACTGTCCCAGGCTGCTCCCAGCCCAGCCCAGCCTGGCCTTGGGCACTGCCAGGGATGGGATCAGGGTTTGTGAGCAGCTGACTCAGTGTTCTCCATCCCCTGAGCTTTGTCTTGTCTCCTGTAGGATTTTCCCTGTGGAGCAGCTGCCTCCCCTGGGCCAGTGTTCCTTGGCCTGTTTATGGTCTCTGAGGGGATCCCCCACATCCCAGTGCCAGGGGAGCCCATCCCTGGCAGGAGGAGAGAGGGCAGTGTGCTTGCCAGGAGCAGGGGACGGAGGCTCTGCTGTCCCTCCTTTGTCCCTTCGTACACAAAGAGACAGTAAAACGTATGAAAGCCAGATGTAAACACTATAACAATGCCTTATAAATAATTCTTATCACAAAAATCAGTGATCCACGTTATACAATCAATATATTAGCAGCGAGTGTTTGAAGAGTTCAGACAATATTTTTTAAACATTTATGCAATATTAACAACAGTCACTATTTATCAATGTTACCTATAGAAAACAGAAATAAGAGAGGCTACAAGCTCACTGCCAGCAATCCCCAAAACTCTGAGTCATTGGGGATCAGCTGATGACCCTGCAGATAAGATCTGATTAAAGTTGCCCAAATGCTCTGTCTTCAGAGACATTTTGGGTACTTGAATCATCACTAACACTTGTATCCTTACACGGTGGTTTCACTCTGTGAAACACTTTTCACAGTAAAAGATTTCCATCTGTGTCACATTTGGAATAGCACTGATTTGCAAAGTGTCTCCTTTTTCTGCACCTTGGGCAGATTTGGCGCTGTCACATTTTCCACAGACTCTGGGCAATATTTTGTTTTATGTCCATTTTCCACACTTTAAACGTGGCCTTTTGGTGAGCTCTGCTGCCGTTATTTCTGTGGAACTGTCGTGTTGAGGAGTTACATGGAGAGCTGAGAGGGTGTTTTTGTCCTCCTTTGTCCCTGGGATCAGACCTGTGTGTCTGCAGGGAGCTGTGCCCAGCTGGCAGCCCCCTGGGACAAGGACACGAGGGGGCACAGCAGGGAGGAAGGGGAGGTTGGCATTGCTCCGTGTCAATCCTACTTTGCCTAAACTCAGTGGTCACAGCCAGTCTGAGCACCGAGGGGCTTTGAGGGATTTCTGTGTGGGAGAGATCCCATCCCTGCAGGTGTCCACCTGCTCTTCCTGCTGCCCCTCACCTGTGGGACAAATGGGAGTCGGAGCCTTTGGGAGTGTCCCACCCCCCCAGCAGCTCCCTGAAACCCTTCCTTCCTCCTTTTTGTTTGTGAAAACAAAGAAAGCAACATCTGGGGCTGCCCCTGGATCCCTGGGAGTGTCCCAGGCCAGGCTGGGTTTGGAGCACCCTGGGATGGTGGAAGGTGTCCCACGCCAGGGAGTGGAGTGGGATGAGCTTTAAGGTCCCTCCCCACCCAAACCATTCTGGGATTGTGTGTGCTGAGCTCAGGGGTGTCATTTAGGATCCAAGGACAGGGACAGCACCAAGTCCTGGGTGGTAAAGGAGGATTTTGTGGGTCAAAGCTTCTTCTGGGCAAGCTCTTGTCTGCAGGTGTTTGTTTGGATGTCTTTGACCTGGAATGAGGATGGATGCCCAGCCAGTGGCATCTGTGAGGTGTTGGGACAAACCAATACCCACGAGGAGCAAGAGGGAAGTTCATACTTTGGGTAAAAGAATGGAAAAAGTGATCAAAGGAGTGAGATAAGAAATCAGGGCAGGGGCTGACTTCTGGTGGGATTATTTAATAATAAGGTAATTAATGCTTTATCCCTCACTGCCTCCTTTCGTGTGAGGATCACAAAGCTCTTCACAAACATTAATTAATCTTCTCTACCATCCTGCAGGAAGGCCACAGGGCCACCAAGCATGAGGGAAATCTTGTCATTGATGGAGGTGGCTGCTCCCCCAGCACGATGGAGCTGGGCTGGGGTGGCAGGACAGGGAGAGCTCCAGCTCCTCACCAAGGACTTCAGTGATTTCCTGTAACTTCCCCAGAGGGCAAAAATGTCTTGGAGCTGTCACAGGGAGCTGGGATGGGTGAAGGCTGATGGGAGAACGTCCCTCCCAGGGGACATTCCTGTCCTGGAGCCTCGGGGAGCTGGAGCTGGAGCATCCCAGCTGGACCCTGCTGTCCTTGCTCAGTTTCACAGCCCTGTGGCTGTCCTTGTCCCCAGGGCCTGGCAGCGGTGCCAGCATGGCTGAGCAGGACCCGGCCACAGGCTGCCCACGTGGGAAGCAGCAGCTGCCAGGTCAGTGTGACAAGGGTGTGGTTTGGGGATTTTCCCTGCTTTCAGATGGTTTATGAGGAAGCTGAGTGTGGGACACGGGTGTGGAATGGGGAAGAAGATCTGGGGTGAGCAGGGGCAGGTGCTGGGAGCAGGGCTGGGATGCTCCCTGCTTGCAGGGTCTGCACTGGGATGGCAAAAACGGAGCTGGGAGAGGAATGAGCAGAACCCAAAGGCTGGGGGCTCACCCTGCAGGGCCTGAGCCCGCTGTGAGCCAAAGCCTGAGCCCAAGGAGCGGCCCTGAGGCTCGGGGGAGGCATGGGCAGCACTCCTGCAGCTCTGGAATGTTCTGTCCCCTGTCACGGACCCTGAGACCCAGCTGTGCCTGCAGCTCTCAAGGTCCTGTGCCCTGGGAAGCCACCTCAGCAGAGGCCACCCCTGCTCCCTGTGGCTGGCCTGGCTCCCCTGGAGCTGGGAATGTCCCCTTGGTTTTCCAGCTTTCACCTGGGAGGTGAGGGCCAACGACCGCAGCTACCACAGGCAGGCCAGGAAGAGATTCGGCTTCTGCCTGAGCAAGAGGAAATACTCGGTGAGCCAGGGTGCCCTGGGGAGCCCTTCCCTTCCCTTCCCTTCCCTAGCTAAATAACATGGAGGTCAGTGAGCTGGGCTTTAGATCAGGGTCAGAATCACGGAATATTCTGAGCTGGAAGGGACCCACAGGAATCCAAGAGCCCAGCTCTTGCTGAGTGGCCCACATGGGGAACAAACCCAGCAGCAAACGGTTTTGTTCTGAATTTTAAGCTGCCCTTGGATCTGATAAATTCCTGTTTTCCTGTCAGAACCTTAAATGCTGAGAATTTTAAACTTTCTGTACTCACAAACATTAACCCCCCCAAAACCACTACATTTAACCTAAAGCCATAAAAAAGCTTCCGAAGTTAAATAATAAAATTAAAATTATAAGTGTGTAGTTTAATTAAAAGTGTTTAATATCACATAGTAGAAAAGTTAGTTTAAAGTTTTAAAATATAGTAATAGATATAAAACAAAATGAAAGTTTTAAAGCAAAAACTAATCCTTCTTCACCTTCTTCTTCACAAATTTAAGTTGTATTTTATAATTAAAGTCCACATTACAAGCCGTAAGTAATTATTTATTAAGTTAGAAGTAAAAATAATTTGTCATTTCTTAATTAAATAGTTTTTCTTTAAAAAAACCTTATAAAAATAGATACAATGCCATTTGTACCTTGTTAGTAAAACACTAAAACTCAGAGCTTGTAAAACTATACAGATAAAAAATAATGAACATTGAAATCTGAACACAAAATACCATCTCAAACACTTTCAATCCCAACGCTAACCAAAACAGGAAAAGAAAATAAAAACTCAGCATTAGTGGTGCCCCATGTGAGGGACAAAAAAATTATTAAAATAGCATATTTTAAAAACAATATTAAAATTAAAAATAATATAAAAATTAAATTATCTATTAAAATTTAAAAAGATATAAAAGAATAATAAAATTAATAATAAATATAATATAGAAATAATGTAATAATAAAAGAATATATTAAAATAAAAATATATGAAAGCATAATAAAAAATAATAATGAATATATACAATATGATATTATTAAAATAAAATAAAATAAAATAATATATTTAAATTTAAAGGTATTACTAATAATATAAAATATACAATATTATCAAAATAAAATATTTTAAAATATTTTCATTAAATAATATTTATTATTAATAAATTAAATTATAAGTAATAAAAATTAAATTATATAATGGAAATAATAGAAATAAAAATAATAGTAAATAATGAATAAAGTGTATTAATAATAAACATTTAATATATGATTTACTGATTATAATAATAATGATAATTGTGATAATACTTATGTTGATGATGATACCAATATCAATATCAATATTAATAAGAAATCAACATTTTCCCTCACGGCCTTGATAATTTTTCAAGGCGTCTCTTGTGCTGTGGGCATCCTCAGAAGAGCGGACTGTTCTGGCACGGCAGAGCGTGTCCCTGATTCCCGTGCCCCTGTCCCGCAGGGCAATGCCATCAGGACAGCCAAGTACAACGTGCTCACCTTCCTGCCCCTGAACCTCTACGAGCAGTTCCACCGCATGGCCAACGTCTACTTCGTCTTCGTCATCCTCCTGCAGGTGGGGCGGGCTGTGTGCCAGGGAGGGCTCTCTGCGGGGAAAAGGGCAGGGAATTGGGCCTGAAAGGTTCCCCGGGAGCTTTTCTGTGCTGCCGGCTGTCTGTGAGGAGCTCTGAGGGGTTGAAGCCCCGTTCAGTGGGGTTAATTTAAATTAAAGCCTCCCAGCAGCAGGAGGACGTGCGGCTGCTGGGGCCAGGCCAGAGATGCTCCAGGCCTCCAGCTGGGAGCCTCTCTTCTGGTTTTATTTCTCTCCTCCAAATTTTTGATTTCTTCTTTCAGTTCTCTTCTCCCAACCCAAATCTTTCCTTGATTCTATAAAATTGTTTGGGTCTGCATGGAGGTGAAGGTCACATTGACCACACCAAAACAGAAATTCATCCCTCCAAAGTCAGAGACTCAGGAACATTTCACACCTCAAAAAGAGGTGAAAACCCAGCAAAAGAGGTGTCTCTAGCAGAGATGTTGATTTGGTGATGCTGAGATGGGTTCCTGCCACCCTTGGGCGCTGGTTTGGGAGCCAGGGAGTCACTCAGTCACCTCAAGTGCCCCAGTTTGGGACAGGAGCTGTGTCAGTGCTGTACAATCCTCGTTCTCCAGACCTTCCCCGAGATCTCCACGCTGCCCTGGTACACTCTGCTCTTCCCCCTGAGCTGCCTCCTCATCATCCGGGGGCTGCGAGACCTCATCGATGACATTGTGAGTGGGGGTGGCCCTGGGGACATGGGCAGGGAGAGGCCCTTTGCTCAGAGCTGGGCTCAGGGGCTGCTGCCACCCCTCATTCCTGAGGGATCACCTCCTCCACCACATCCACACATGGTTTTGTTTTCCCTCGGGAAGGATGTGACGCCCTGGCCGCTTCCCTTGGGGTCCAAACCCTCATTTCTGTCACCTTTAATAGCTTGACCACGGGCTGGACTGCCAGCTGGGTCCCCAGAAACACCTGGGGGGAATTCAGCCCCTTTATTCACCAGAACAAACCTTCCCACGGCTCGGAACACAGCTCTGGAGTGAGGAGGGAGGTGGTGGCATCAGGGGGGTGTTTCTGTGGGACACCAGAGCCTGGCATTCCCGTTCCCATGCCCTGGCCTCTCTGTCTGTCCTGTGCAGGGCCGTCACCGCAGTGACAGGAGCATCAACAGCAGGCCCTGTGAGATCCTGGCTGGCAGGAGGTGAGGGGCTCGGGGGGCTGTGCCACACCCCGGAACGCCTGTGCTCCCATGGAGCAGCTGGAGTGAGAGCCCTTGAGCAGCTGAGGAGGGGCTTGGTGGGACTGTCCTGGGCTCTGCAAGCTCCTGCCACCTCCCAAAACCTGCCACCGGTCCTCCTGTAGGATTGGTGATGTTCCAGGCATGGGCAGCGGGTTTAAAAATGCCCCAGTTTGCTGAGATATGCTGGGGGAGGCTTTCCTTGGCCACAGAATTCCTCCAGGCCATCAGATCCAGCCCACGGAGCTGTGTCCCTGCCCAGCACTGCTCCAGGGAAAGATGAGCTTTTCCCAGCTGTGCTCAGGGTGCTGAGAGCTCCTGTCACCTGTGGGGACAGGGACATGGATGTGACACACGGCTCCTGTGCCACCCTCGGTGCTCAGCCCTCTGGAGGTGGCACAAGAACCTGGAGACCCAAATCCTGCAGGAATTCGGGACAGGCAGGGGCTGAAACAGCCCCAGCCCCCAGTCCCACTGCTCTGCAGGGACACAAAGCTGTCCCCTGCGTCCCCCGCAGGTTCTGCTGGCAGGAGTGGCGCGACATCTGCGTCGGGGACATCGTGCGGCTGCGCAAGGACAGCGTCGTCCCGGTGAGGGGGGACCAGAGCTGGCTGTGCCCTGGGGACACCGGTGACCAGGGGCTCACCCAGCTGCTCTCCCCCTTTTCTGCTCCTCAAGGCTGACCTGCTCCTGCTGTGCAGCTCCGAGCCCAGCAGCCTGTGCTACGTGGAGACCGCTGACATTGATGGGTGAGGACAGGACAGGACAGGGACAGGGACAGGGACAGGGACCCTCTGGCTGTGGGGGTGATGCCTTAAGGAGCTGGAACAGAGGCTGGACAGAGTTCAGAGGAATAAAGTGGATTTATTGCCGTGCCTTCCAAGGCCACACCCTGGCAGTGCCGGAGCCACAGTTGTGGCTCTGCCTGGATGGCTCCAAGATGGAAGCAAAAGGGCTTGGTCACAAGATCTCTCATTTTTGTAAGTTTTAGTCCATTTGCATGCAGGAGTTAACTGTCCAATTAACAACTTCAAATGATGAAGTTTCATCCTCCTTGCTTGCTTGCCTGCCCTCTTCTTTTCACGTTGTTTGTGCTTTGGGCCTGAAGTTTGAAGGGATTGTCCCTGAGTCTCCAACTAGAATAGAATTGTTTTGTCTTCACCATGCTGTGAAAAGATCCTAGTATAAATCCTATATCCTATATATAGGATATATAGATAGGAGATAGATCTATATATATATAGGATATCTAGGATATAGCTAGGATATATATAGGATATATAGGAGATATATCTATATCTATCTATATACCATATACCCTATATATATCCTTAATATAAAGCTAAAAGCTGCACACCAAAACAGAACAGAAAAACTTAAAAACCCAAGGTCTCAGGGGGACAGAGACCCTGGTTTTGGGGATCCCCCCAGCACTGGGAGGGTTCAGTGGAAACCACAGGATGTGGGAGAACCTCCAAAACCCAAACCTGCAGACACCCCAGAAATGCAGATTTAACCCACAAATGTTGAAAGTGGGAGTCCAGAAGCTCTGGTGTGGGTTCTACAGAGCCCCTGGCACCTAAGGCTGGTGTCTCCATCTCCCAGCTCCCTCCAACCCATCCTCCCTGTGCAGGATGATTTAAGGGCAGGGTCCCTGGGCCAGGGCTCTTCCTGCACGTGTGGCACAACAGGTCCCTCTCTGGCATGTCACTGCCACCACTTGTGTAATTAGCTGATAATTAATGACCTGTCTCTGTCCTGTGGGCCTGACAGGAGGATGAACAGCTCTGTCACCCCACAGGGTTGTTTTATTTTCCTTTCCCTGGCTCCTGCTCACAGGGAAACCAACCTGAAGTTCAGACAGGCCCTTCTGATCACCCACCAGGAGCTGCAGAGTGAGGAGAGCATGGCTGCCTTTGATGGTGAGTCTGCTGCCTGGGGAGGGACATGGCCAATCCCACTGGGATGGGATGGACTCAGCCTTGGGAATTCTCTGCTCCCCATCAGTCCAGCAAGAGGCAGCCAAAGGCCTTGTGGGGAGGCACATCCCATCACTTCTGAGATGGATCCATCAGGGCTGGGCACCTTCCCCCTGCCCTGGATCTTGATTTTCCAGCTGGAACCAAGCTCTTGGTGCCCAAACCTGAGCTCAGCCCCTGCTGTTCCTCCACAGGGAGCAGAACTCCCCTCTCCAAGGCCTTGGGGATGAAGGGGGTTGAGTTTGTACCTTCTCCAGTGAGGTTCCTGCACTGCCCAACCTCCCAGCACCTCCCTTAGGCTTAATCTGAGCCATCCAAATCCCACCTAGAGATGCCCTGACAATCCCTGGATCTCCCTGAGTGGCCCCAAGTGTTGGATTATTGTCAGCTTTTTACAGACAGCGTAACTGAGAGGCGTTTGAAAAGATTTTATTCCATTATCAGTCTCGATGAAGAGTGAGACATAAGAGATGGTTATAATGCTTCATAAAAAACCACACATTTTTATAATTTTTCATTTTATAATACTTTATAACCTTTTCAGCCTGTTACCTTTTGCCACACAACGCTGCTAACACCTTTAACACTAATAACCTACATTTTTACCATTACAAATCCATTTCTCACACCCGAGCACCCTTCTTTGGGGGGGACTCATGGGGCTGAGAGGGGAGCAGGGCTCTCCCTGTGCCCTGCCCTTCCCGGTGCCAGGGTGATGAGATATCGTGGGGGTCCACTCTGGCTAGCTATAGACCCTTGTCCACACCGTAATTCACAGACGGAGGTAAAAGATTGAGAAGCGCTCTTCTCCACGTGGGAAACGTCCTTTATTCCAAGAGACACAGCAGCTGGACAAGCCCATGGGAAAAGGAGGGCGTTCCCTGGTGGCAGGGAACTTTTATACCCCGGGATGGGGACACAGGGAGAGGTCCACAGCCGATGGGACACCAGTGAGGAGTGTGAGGGGAGAGGTAACCCAGGGGAGAGACCACCAGGGGGTACTGGGGTGGGTGGGGGAAAGACCATGAGATGGGGGAAAGGGAAACAAACCACGTGATACAGCATAAGCTATAAAGTGCAATATAAAACTACTCTGTGCAAATTCCCAACCACCCAGTGCAAGAGAACAACCAAATAACCTGGTGTACCCCAACAGGGCGAGTGACGTGCGAGGAGCCCAACAGCCGCATGCACACCTTCACGGGCACCCTGCGCTGGCGGGGCCGCAGCCACGCTCTGGATGGCGAGCGCATCCTGCTGCGGGGCTGCCGCGTCCGCAACACCGCCCGCTGCTACGGCTTGGTGCTCTACGCAGGCGAGTGTCCCCGCGGGCCGGGAAGGGCAGGAATGCCCCGGCAGCACGGGGGGTTTAGGCTGCCCAAGCGCTTCCAGCAGCGGCAGGTGCCGTTCCCAGCTGGCACAGGGTGGAGGAGCTGCCGCGGTGTGTCCTGGTGGGAGGTGAGGTGGTACCAAACCTCTCCTCATCCCGGGTTATCCCCCAGCTGCACCAATATTTGGTCCAAAATGTGTTGGGTTTAACATGTTCAGAGAATCAGAATGGTTTGGGTTGGGAGGGACCTCAAAGCCCATCCAGTGCCAGCCCTGCCATGGCAGGGACACCTTCCACTGTCCCAGGCTGCTCCAAGCCCCAAAGTCCAACCTGGCCTGGGACACTTCCACTCATCCCAGATCCAACCCACCCAACTCAGGCTCTGGGGAGCTGTGGGGAGAGGGAGGGGTGAGAGCTGCTGTGAACATCACATTTTGGAGCCTGCAACCACGGCTCCATGGACACTGAGGGACAGAGGGTCTCCTCAGGTGAGGGGAGGTGTCATCACGGAGGGAAGCAGCCTCACTGACCTGCACCTGAACCTTCTGGGGACTTGCATTTTTACTTTGGAAATGTTTCCTGCCCAGGGTTTGATTCCAAAATCATGAGGAACTCTGGGAAAATCAAGAGGAAGAAAACCAAGCTGGACCACCTGATGGACCGGCTGGTGATTGTGGTGGGTGTGGGACCAACACCTCTGCTCTGCTCCTGGGGTGGCTCACAAGACTCCTCACGAGAGGCCTCTTGCTTGGGTGGTGCTGCTTTTCTTCATCTTTCAATATTTGGCCCAAAATATCTTGTGTTTAACGTTTTCAGAGAATCCCAGAATGGTTTGGGTTGAAAGGGACCTTAAAGCCCATCCAGTGCCACCCCTGCCATGGCAGGGACCCCTCCCACTGTCCCAGGCTGCTCCCAGCCCTGCCCAGCCTGGCCTTGGGCACTGCCAGGGATCCAGAGACAGCCACAGCTGCTCTGGGCACCCTGTGCCAGGGCCTGCCCACCCTGCCAGGGAACAATTCCTGCCCAAGATCCCATCCAGCCCTGCCCTCTGGCAGTGGCAGCCATTCCCTGTGTCCTGTCCCTCCAGGCCTTGTTCCCAGTCCCTCTGCAGCTCTCCTGGAGCCCCTTCAGGCCCTGCCAGGGGCTCTGAGCTCTCCCTGGAGCCTTCTAGAAAAGATTCTGGTGGGCTCTGTGATCCTGGGGCTTTCTCATCTTGGGACCTTCTCATGCTGGTTTCCCACCCCAGATCTTCCTGCTGCTGTTGGTGACATCCCTGGGCCTCGCCGTGGCCTCTGGGTTCTGGGCCAGGACGTTCCAGGAGAAGCACAGCTACCTGGCTGCCCTCTACCAGCACACGAGCCCTGCCCAGCAGGCCTTCCTCAACTTCTGGGGCTTCACCATCCTCCTGAGCATCATCATCCCCATGTCCATGTACATAACGTAAGGGCCCAGCACCCCCCCTGCCCTCGCTCCTCACCTGGAACTGGGGTCACAGCCCCAAAATGAAGGTCCAGGTGTGGCCCAGGTCATTCCCAGGGGCTCCCTTAGCCAGCAGAGGGGAAGGGTGGATGGGGTGTGTGTCCTACAAACACCAAGGATGTGATTGAGATCTTCCCAGGGCAAAAGCAGAACAGGGATGTGAGCCCTGGGCATTGCTGAAAAGGGTCTTGGGAGAAGGGATGGAGGGACAGGACACAGGGAATGGCTTGCACTGCCAGAGGGCAGGGATGGATGGGATATTGGGAATCGTGGGCAGGCTGAGGATGGCTCTGAGGAAGGTACAGCTCCCTAGGAGCAGGATCTGAGATATTCCTGGGTTTCCTATGGACAGCAGCAGGGAGGAGAAGAGCACAGCTGGTCTGTGCAGCCAACAATCACAATTCATGCTGGAAAAAGCTGTTTCCAAACTTTTGGGCCCTTCACTGGACCTCCAGACCTGTGAATTTGGTCAGCAAGGGCTACAGTTCCAGAGGGGACCCAGTGGGTGATGAAAACCCTCTGGCCTCCCCCAAGCCCAGAGCAGTAGGATCAAGGTGGGGATGTCCACCTGCCTTTCCTTCCTGTGTCAGGTCCCCAGCACCCTGGGCTGTGAGGAACACCACCTCCTTCTCCCTGTTGTCTCCTCCTGCACTCCCTAGGTTTGAATTCATCTACCTGGTGAACAGCTGTTTCATTAACTGGGATCTGGAGATGTATTATGGTGCCAAGGACATCCCAGCCGAGGCCAGGAGCACCAGCCTCAGCGACCAGCTGGGCCAGATCCAGTACATCTTCTCAGACAAGACAGGCACCCTGACCCAGAACATCATGAGCTTCAAGAAATGCTGTGTCAACGGGACCATCTATGGTAACCTGGGCTGGGATTGGTTTGCAGGGGCTCAGATGAACCTGGAGCTGGTTCTTTCCACCCCTCCTGAGTGCTTGGGACAGGGGGATTGGTGCTGGTAGGAATTCTCTTTGTCTTATTCCCCCGTGTTTTTGGGGTATTACAGGCACTCCATTTATTATTGTGTCTTGGTTTGACAAGACACGTGTGTGCTGAGGAAGGCAGGAGTCTCCCCTGAAATGGAAAATGTAAACCCCCTCCCTCTGAATTGTTATCATTTTGAAATTAAAAGGCTCTCAGGCAAAGATATGCTAACATCTTTCAACCTAAGGCTGTTGTTGTCTTTAATGAAGGAATGGGATTATTGTTGGGTTAAGAATCATTTATTGAATAGATAAATATTAGTTTTAGTGGTTGTTAGATTTTAAAGGAGTAAGTAGTTGGTTATAGTTTAAAGTAGTTATAAGTTTTTTGTTATAAGAAAATATGTAATTTTTTAATTTAATAGTTGTTATGAGGTTTATTTTATTATTTTATTATATTTATTTAATTTTGTTGTACTGTAGATGTTTTTGTTTAATGTGTTTTTGTTATATGTTTATATATGTTTTTATTATAATTTTTAGTTTTAGTTTTAGTTTTTATTTTTAATTTTTATTTTATTTTATTTAATATAATTATATTTTATAATAATTTTAATCATTTTATTAGTATAAGTTTTTATTAATTTAAGGTATTTTTACTCATAATTATAGAACTATATGTTAATGATTTTTGTTTAATATTTGTATATTTTATTTTTATATTAAGGTTTTTTTAAGGTTATAGATTACATTTTTTTCTATTTGTGGAAGTTTTTATTTTTTATTTTATTATAAAATTATCATTGTCCTTAAGCTCTTCATTTAGAGTGAATACATTTAATTGCTCTTCGCTTTTTGGTTTTTTAAAAAATTTTATTTGTTTGTTTGGGTTTTTGGGTTTTTTTACCTTTTTTGTACATTTAAAAATCCCTTATTTTTAATGATTCTGCTCAGTTTTCCTCATAAAGCCTTGAAAATTGCCAAGTCCTTCCTCTTCTCATTGCTGCACTTACTCCAGCTCTTGGCTTACTTTGGGAGCCATCGTGATGCTTAGTGACATTTAATGAGCAGGGCAGACCCAAGCTTTAGCATGAAGCCCTGTTAAGTATCATGTGTTTGAGACAAATGGACAGTGATAAAAGCAAAAAAGAAGGTCAAAAAGCCCTAGCAAAGCTTTTAGGTAGGAATAAACCAAATTTTCCCTGCCTGGTGTAGCACATCCCACCCCTGTGGAGCAGCATCCCCTAATCCCAGCAGGCTCTGGCCAAATGCAGAATTTCCCAGGAAATGCAGCTGAAAGTAGACCTGAATTTTAAAGATTAAAGTCATAGTGTAAAGCTGAACAAAAAGCCAAAAAAGTGAGGGTATCCCAGTGGAGTCCGACCCTGAGCAGATGCTGAGCTGGTGCCTTTTTACTGTTTTTTTGGCCAGCAGGAGCAGGAGTCCCTCCAGAGAAGCTGCTCCCAGCCCCCTGCCAGCCCTCTGTTAATGGGATTATTTTTATTTTGGCAGGTCCAGGCACGGGCCATGAGAACAAACAGCCACTGGTGAGTAAACCCTCCTCCCATGTGCCATGGGGGTGGCACTGGTGACACTGGTGACACTGGTGGCACTAGGCACAGCCTGGTGCTGGGGAGCTCAGCTGCCTCCCAACAGGGTCCAGGCTCCCAGAGGGGCTGGTGAGTTTGACATTTAGGACAGGGGAACTGGGGTTATAAAAGGATGCAGTTATGATTTTTAGGGTTTTTTCACTCCCAGCTGTTTTACACTCACCCCCTTGGCGTGGGCAGTGCAGAGCTGGGCTCAGCCCCTGGCCTGGGTCTGTGCCCTGGGGGTCTCACTGGCAGGGAGGGGAAGGGCACCTTAGAAGGTGTCTGGGTTGGAACAGACAGGTGTGTGCTAAGGAGGGCAGGAGCCTCCGCTGGAATGGAAAATGTAAACCCCTCTCTCTGAATTGTTATCATTTTAAAATTAAGGGGCTCTCAGGCAAAGATATGGGAATAGAAGGACACCACAGAGTGCCACTGTGTCACATCCTGGTGCCTCTGGGGACACAAACCCCCGTGCTTGGTCCCACCGGGCTCCTGCATCCTGCCCGTGCCTCCTGCAGGGCTCAGGGCTGGGCCAGGAGCGCCCTGCGGAGCAGAACTCGGACGTTTGCGATGTGACGCTGCTGGAAGCTGCCCAGAGGGACGATGACCCAGTGCTGAGAGAGTTCCTGAGGCTGCTGGCCCTCTGCCACACCGTCATGGTGGAGGACAGGGGCGGTGGGTTGAGCTGCCCCTCGGGGCTGTGGGGCTGTGTTGGGGTTGGGCAGTGCCCAGCAAAGCTCAGCTGTGGGGTGGGAGAGCACAAGGGTGGCTCATGCCACTGTCCCTGCACCATGGATTTGTGTTTGGGGTAGTTTTAGAGCTCATGGGTGGGAACAGAAGCACAAGGGGAATAATCCTGTCTTGGGCAATGAGCTAAAGGGGTCATAGAATCCCAGAGTGGTTGAAGTTGGGAGGGACCTCAAAACTCATCCAGTGCCACCCCTGCCATGGCAGGGACACCTTCCACTGTCCCAGGCTGCTCCAAGCCCTCTCCAGCCTGGCCAGGGATCCAGGGGCAGCCACAGCTGCTCTGGGCACCCTGTGCCAGGGCCTTCCCACGCTCACAGGGAACAATTCCTGCCCAATATCCCATCCAGCCCTGCCCTCTGGTAGTGGGTGCCATTCCCTGTGTCCTGTCCCTCCAGGCCTTGTCCCCAGTCCCTCTCCAGATGAGACAAGCAGGACTGGGCTTCCCCAGCCTGGCAGCTCAGGCTCAGGGTGTCACAGCTGGGGAAGAATGGGGCACTGCAGCTGTCCCAGTGGGGTTTGCTGGGAACCTGTGTGTGTGTAATCCTCCTCCCCTCCTGCAGACCAGCTGGTTTACCAGGCAGCCTCCCCAGATGAGGAAGCGCTGGTGTTGGCAGCCAGGAACTTGGGCTATGTCTTCCTGGGCCGGACTCAGGACTCCATCACCATCAGGGAGCTGGGCAGGACCAGGACGTACGAGGTGCTGGCCATGCTGGACTTCAACAGCGACCGCAAGAGGATGTCTGTCCTGGGTGAGTGGGGTGGGGTGGGGTGGGCTGTCCCAGGTCCCTTCTGTGCTCAGCCCTACTGGCATGGCTGCAGGTGGCCACAGCTGGCTCCTAAGGGTCACCCTGGTCATCCCTGAGGGTTTGGTCACCTTGGTCAAGGTAGCCAAGAAGAGTTTGAGCAGCCAAGAGAGAGGAAGTAAATCAGGGCTCAGAGGAGTTGTGTGAGGAACTGACAGTCCCTGATTCTGCCCCGTGGTGGTGCAGATCTGGGGATATTCCTGTGCTTCCCATGGCCACAGGTGGGAAACCACCAGCGAGCCCTCTGGTGCCTTCTGGGGGCCAGCATGGGCCAGCGTGGCCACTGTGCAGGGACAGTGATGCAGGGGAGCCATCTCTGAGGGGACCTAAGGTGTCCTCCCCTCCCTGGCAGTGCGAGACCCCCAGGGCACCATCCGGCTCTACACCAAGGGTGCTGACACCGTCATCCTGGAGAGGCTGCGGAGCCGAGGGCCCAAGGAGACCCTCACCGAGAGGGCTCTGGACGTGAGTGCCACCCCAGCCCGGGGTGACAGGACTGCTCTGCCTCCTCCTGGCTTTGGGCTGGGGGTCCTGCAGTCCCTGCCCTGCTGCTCTTCCTCGCTCTGCCTTGGGGATTTTGGTTCTGCCTTCTGCTCTAGGAGCCTCACCTGCATGTGGGACAGGGGGTAAGAGGGCACGGATTCCACCTTCGGTGTTCTGCATGGACCAGCTGCATCCAGGGATGCTCGTGGGGATGCTGTAGGATGGGGGAAGGGAGTTGGAGCCTGGAGAGAGACGCCCAGGTCCTGGAGTGTCTCTGGCTCTGCCCATGGCTGGCCTGGGGTGATGCCCTGGTCCTGTGAGAGTCTCCTGGCCCTCTCTTGCTGGTTGGGGATCTATGTACAAATGACCAATGGGACGGGACTGCTGGGGAACAATTCTCAAGCTGTTGTATTTTCCAGCATCAGTATCATTACATGGTTATGACAATGGGAAGATTCCAGCAGCTCGCATCTCCAGCAGCAGATTAAGAACTCAATGTTACAACTAATTTTAGAAGTTTTTTGACCAATCACACAAAGCAAAAGCATATTGACAGTAGTTCTTTCCAACTACTATAAGCACATGTACCTTTGGTTAAAACAATGCTTGCTTATTTTGAATACAATACCTGCTTGTAGACCCTAAGATACAAGCACAGAGCTCCATTATTAAGATTAGAACTTCCTAATACCTCACCAGATAGACTTTCCTGTAGCTTAGGGAGCTATTCTAGCTAAGTGTTAATACACAGACCATTGTTCTATTTGTCCTTACTTTCTACTTCTCACGTAATTTCCCACAATCTCCTGGGGCGGGAGGAGAGTCCTGATGTCTCCTCCCTGCAGCGCTTTGCGGAGGAGACGCTGAGGACGCTGTGCGTGGCCAGCAGGGAGGTGAGCGAGGCCGAGTTCCGCGCCTGGAGCCGGAGGCACCGCGAGGCCGCGGTGCTGCTGCACGACCGTGCCCAGGAGCTGGACAGGCTCTACGAGGAGATGGAGCAGAACCTGCAGGTGGGACGGGGCTGGGGTCAGGAGGAGCTCTCTGTGCCCCCAAGGGCAGGCATGTGGGGTTTGGCTCTCCAGAGTGAGGAGGTGAAGTGTCCAGCCCATTCCCTGGGGCAGGACAGGAGGAGTTTTCCCCAAGGGGTGACTTTGTGACGTGCCAGTGGACACTGGGGTGTCAAGCTGTAGATGTCAGGTTGTGTCACCCCAAGCGAGGGCTGCTGGTTGGATCCAGGGTTGATTCCCACCTCTGTGTCCTGCCCTGCCCTGTGCCATGACACCCAGTCACCCCCCTCCAGCTGCTCGGGGCCACAGCCATTGAGGACAAGCTGCAGGATGGAGTCCCCGAGACCATCCAGCTGCTGAAACTGGGCAACATCAAAGTGTGGGTGCTGACAGGAGACAAACAAGGTCAGTGGAGGCACCCCCAGACCCCCCAACACATTTCAGCTTCTCCCCTGAGCAGGACCAGAGAGGAGAAGGGCCACTGGGAGTGGGCAGGAACTGGTACTGCTGCTCCCTTTACTCTCCAATAGCAGCACATCCCACCTGCCAGGAGAAACTGAGGCAGGGGAAGGAGCTGCTGCCCACCAAAGGCTCTTGGAACCAAGGGCTGGGGGCAGCACCATGGACCACTAAGAGCTGGGTGTTGCAGAGACCGCGATGAACATCGGCTACGCCTGCAGGCTGCTGACAGATGACATGGAGATCCTGGAGGAGAAGGAGGTCAGGTGAGGAATCGTCCCCTCTTGGCTCAGGACATTGCTGTCCCTGCTGAGGACACCCTAGGGCAGAGGAACTGGGACAGGGTGGGCAGAGCTCGGCTCAGCCAGAGGAGCTTCTCCTTCCCTGTGCCAGCCTGGATGTCCATGGTGTTCATCTGATGCTTTTCCAGGCCTCCTCACCTGTTCCTTCTCCCATCGCATGCTCTTCCTTGGTAGGCTTTGCCCAGAAAGGGTTTAAGCTTCTCTCCAGCCTCTAAACCAGGCTGATTTCCAATATGAGTGAACCTCCTCTTTGTTCCTCCTGTTCCCACCACAGTCGCATCTCCCTACCTTTGAGATGACCAAGACCTCACCAGCATTCCCAATGTCCCCAGCTCATGTCCAACCCCCCTTCCTCCCACAGCGAGATCCTCCAGGCTTACTGGGAGAGCAACAACAACCTCAGTGGCCGTGGGGATGCCCCGTGCAGCCGCCGCCTCTCCCAGCAGTGCCCAGAGACTCTGAGCCACAAGAGAGCCATCATCATCAGCGGGGACTTCCTGGTAAGGTGGCACCTGGATGCTGTTCTCTGCTCCCTGCCTGATGGTTGTTCCTGCCCTGGTGGTATCAGAGTCCTGGGTGGCACCAGCATGGGCAGGACGTGGTGCTCCTCCTGTCCCAAAAGGTGGGAAAAGCCCATTTGGGGCTGGGGAAGGAAGGGTGGAAAGGCGATCAACCTTGCACTGAGCATTTGGTGTTGGCGGGCTTTGGCCAAAGCTGCCCAGTGTTCTGGGGTGACACGGGCTGGGTGGTGAACACAAGCTCTCGTGGTCACACTGGGACATACTGGGCTCATGTTCACAGCACCCACTCTGTGATGAGCTTGGGGAAAACCAGAGTCACTCTTTTGGGGCATTTAAGAGCATTGCTGAGGAGCTGAGAGCTCTGAGGGCTATGGGTGAGGTCCCAGCCATGTGTGCTCTCCCCCAAGGACAAAATCCTGCACACAGGAGAGGTGCTGAAGGAGAGGAAGGGGTGGCCGTGGCGGTGGCTGTGCTGTGGCAGGGCTGAGGCCTCGCAGGACCAGGGAGCTCTGGTGGAGAAGGCCTTTGTGGACCTGGCCAGCAGCTGCCAGGCCGTGATCTGCTGCAGGGTGACCCCCAAGCAGAAAGCCCTGATGGTGCAGCTGGTGAAGAAGCACAAGAAGGCCGTCACCTTGGCCATCGGGGACGGGGCCAATGATGTCAACATGATCAAAAGTGAGGCTCGGGCAGGGGGAGGTCGGGGTTCTGTTGGTGTGTCCCTCTGGTGATGGTGGTGTCCCATGTGCCATCTCTGCCACCTCACCCTCCCCTTTGGGGTGAGGAACTGGGAGGGGAAGCCCAAAACCTGTTCCCCACGTTGCTGTGCTGGGAGGGGAACGAGAGGCACAGGACAGGGACCAGCCCGAGACAAGTGAGGGTGGCTCACGTGCTTTTGGCACCTGGGATGAACCTTGATGAACCCTCAAACCCCAACGTGGGCAGCTGGCAGAGCCACCCCTGCCCCTCCCAGCAGCCCTGACACGGGGCTGTGCTCTCACACCACGCCTGGAATATCCAGGACATGGGATAGAGGGGGTTCCCTTTGTCTGTCGCCCCTGGATTCACATTCCTGGGGGCAACCCACGGGGACATCAAGCCCCCAGCTCCCCCAAACCTCCCCGTGTGCATTTGCCACCTGCAGCAGCGGACATCGGGGTGGGCATCAGCGGGCTGGAGGGGCTGCAGGCCGTGCAGTGCAGTGACTACGCCCTGGCCCAGTTCTCCTTCCTGCAGCGCCTGCTCCTGGTCCACGGCCGCTGGAACTACCTGCGCATCTGCAAGTTCCTCCGGTTCTTCTTCTACAAGACCTTCGCTGGCCTCCTGGCCCAGGTGTGGTTCGCTTTCCACAGCGGATTCACGGCCCAGGTGAGCGGTGCAGGGGTCACATCCATCCTGTGGAGGTCTCTGCACCAGAGTGACGACCCCCCTGCTCAGGATCCCCTGCAGGGATCATCCCTGGGGTTGCCTGGTGGACACGTGTCCACATCACCACCTTGGTCCCCTTTTCTCCCTTGCCATGTCCAAATTCTGACTGAGGCACAACTGGTTATCTGCATTTCACCTGACTGGATTGGGAAAGCACCCCGGGGAAATTCAGGATCTCCTTGTGTGTCATCGTTGAGACAGACACAATACAAGGCAACACTCCATTTTCAGAAGGCTTCAAACCCATTTTTATTATAGCATGCATGCTTTTTATACATCCTTACAAGACTCATAAGTTTACACTTGGTCAGGAAAGACAAACAAAGTACTTATCGGATAGACAGTTGCAGGTTTCTCTTATTTCTCCTTCTTTCTTTCTTGGTTTCTATGTCAACGACCTTGGTAGAAATTTTTTTCAGGGGTAAACATGGATCCTCATATCAAACTTCTCTCTGGCTCACAGGAATCTCTGTAAAACCTCTTCCGCACTTGTGAGCTGCACTTCAGTCTTGGACATATGCAGGATCCCATGTGGGTTTAAACTGGTTTCCTCCAAAATGGGAGCTTTGACCTCAAGGGCCATCATTGAGTGTGACTTGACCAGCAGCACACGGAGCTCCAGCCCCATCTCTGTCTGCAGCATGACCCTACAGACAGTGTGGGGCTGATGCAGGGAGTGAGGCAAGACCAAGGGGATTTCCATGTTTGGATCTGAGTGTCCTGTTCCTCCTTTGTGAGTCTTTCCAAAGCACCTCCAAGCTCACAGCTTCTCCCTGTTCCCTTCTAGCCTCTGTATGAGGGCTGGTTCCTTGCACTCTACAATATTTTCTACACTGCCTACCCCGTGCTGTCCGTGGGCCTTTTGGAGCAGGTACGGCTTCCCCGGGCTCCCCCAGCCCTGTGCCACCCTGGGCAGGTAGGAGCCAGCCTGGCAGTCACTGCCCCATCTCCACAGCCCTTTGTGCCACACACGGCACTGGCAGCTCGGTGGGCATTTGGAGCTCACCCTCAGTCCTGGGGTGCCTGTCCCCAGCCACCCCAGAGCCACTGCGCAGAGGGACCCACTGCAGCTCTCCCAGAGGGTGTGTGGGGTGGGGCAGACCCATCCTGCTCCCCCAGTCCCTGCATCCCCTCTGGGATTCCCTCCCTGCTCCAATCCCTGCATCCCCTCTGGGATTCCCTCCCTCCCCCAATCCCTGCATCCCCTCTGGGATTCCCTCCCTCCCCCAATCCCTGCATCCCCTCTGGGATGCTCTCCCAGCAGGATGTGAGTGCCAAGAAGAGCCTGGAGTTCCCTGAGCTCTATGTGGTCGGGCAGCAGGACGAGCTCTTCAATTACCGTGTTTTTGGTGTCACCCTCCTGCACGGGGTGGGCACCTCCCTCGTCAGCTTCTACATCACGCTCTGGGCCTTTGAGGACCACGTTGGCACCAAGGTCGTGGGTGACTATGAGTCCTTCTCTGTCACAGTAGCCCTGTCAGCGTTGCTGTCGGTCCTCGTGGAGGTGAGCACTGGTCTGCTCTTGCTCATCCTGCCCCACAGCAGATCTTTAGGGTCCCTGGTCTCTGGCACTATCCCCAGTGGCTTTATGGCTGGGGGATGATCTCCCTGGGATGGAGGAGGGATTTGGACAAAGCAGCTGAATGGAAGAGGGTCACCAAGGCCCTCACGAGACTGCGTGCTCTGTCCCCACAGATTGTCCTGGACACTCAGTACTGGACAGTGCTGTCCTTCCTGATGGTCACAGCCAGCCTGCTCCTCTTTTGCCTCTTCTCCTTCCTGACCCAGACTGTTGATGCCTACAGGATAGCCCCTGCCATCTTCCGCTTCCCAGGTGAGGTGCCCTGGGGATCCACTCGGCCCTTCCTTTCCCTGGCCTTGGTGCTAGGAGCTGTTTCCCACCCTGCAGATCATCTCCTCGTTCTTGAACTTCTGCCTTGGCTTCTAACTCCAGTTTAGGTGCCATCTCCTCTTTAGAGCCCGCAGCACCTTCCTGGCTGGGGGCCCAGCACTTGTTCCCTGTTCCCTCCCTACCTTCCCTACCCAAACACCACACCTGTGTTGACAGATGCCAGCTGGAATGCCCTGACTGACCCCTATGTCCTGCTCGTGGTCCTGCTGTCCCTGGTGGTCAACACCATCCCCTCGCTCACCGTCCACGCCGTCCGTGCCATCCTGGGCAGAGCCACCACCCAGCAGGTGAGGGCTGGGGGCACTGCCAGGGCAGGTCCTGCTTCCCACTGGTGTCTGGGATTGGTGTTGGCAAGGGGAGGTTCCGCAGGGAAGCCTGGACTGTAGTGCTGGGACATGTCACCTCTCCTTGGTGGTCCCACTCGTGGTGGTCCCTCATGACACCGGCACCAACTCTGACTCCAGGGGCCTCTCCCAAAATTGCTCCATGGCCAAGCCTGGCCTGGGCCAAGACAGCTGACCCAGCTCTTGAAGAGGGTCTGTTTTTGGTCGCAGTAAGGAATTGTCCTATAGGACTCCCCAGGAGGGTCTGGGGCCTGGTGCAGGTCCTGGTGCCACCCCAGCCTTGGTGGAACTAACCCCCACCGGGGTTGTGGGTTGTACCTTCAAAAGAGTCCAGGTGGAAGCAGGGGTTGAGATTGTGTTCCAGAGCTTTGTGAGCTTTGCAGCCCGCTGGGAGAGTCCCCATGTCTCTCATCCCATCATGGAGAAGGAGGTTGTGGTGGAGCTGGGATCCAAACCCTGTCCTGGTGAGGATGCCTTGTGAAGGCTGAGCTAGAACAGAGGCTGGACAGAACTGAAGAATAAAGTGGGGATTTACTAAAAGGCTCAATGGATCCACCTTGGGCAGCACAAGAGCCCAGCCAGGGCTGCACCCAAGATGAACCAAAATGATCACAAAATGGACAGCTGGTCATGGGGTCTCTCACTTTGATCAGTTCTGCTCCATTTGCACATTGGAGTTCATTGTCCAATTCCAGCTCCAGCCCATGCAGTCCCATCCTTCTTGTTTTTCTTTCTTCAGCCCACACTGTTTGTGCTCTTGGGCCTGAGATTTGGATCCTTTGTCCTTGGTGCCCAGCTAGAGCAGGAATTGTTTTCTCTCCCTGCTCTGTGCAGAGAGCTCACCATGCCCTGATATGAACCCAGACCCACACACTAAAGCAGCACAGAATCTGAAAAATAGGAAAGCTAAATCCTGAGGCATCAGTGGAGGGTGTGCCTGTGCCTACCGTGTGCCCCACCTTGGGCTGAGGGCTTGCCTGGGAGGTGTCCACAGCCTGTGTGGCACTGTGCTCCATAGCTCCATGAGCTTTGCAGATCCCTAGGAGAATCCCCATGGAAAATCAGGTCACTGTAGAGCTGGGAGCCAAGCTGTGCCTTGGTGGAGGTGCCCCTGTGCTCCCTTTGATGCCTCAGGTTTGAGCTTTTCTATTTTTCATATTCTGTGCTGCTTTAGTGTGTGGGTCTGGGTTCATATCAGGGCATGGTGAGCTCTCTGCACAGAGCAGGGAGACAAAACAATTCCTGCTCCAGCTGGGCACCAAGGTCAAAGGATCCAAATCTCAGGCCCAAGAGCACAAACAATGTGGGCTGAAGAGAGAAAAACAAGAAGGATGGGACTGCATGGGCTGGAGCTGTAATTGGACAATTAACACCAATGTGCAAATGGAGCAGAACTGATCACAGTGAGAGACCCCGTGAGCGCTCGTGCATTTTGTGACCATTTTGGTTCATCTTGGGTGCAGCCCTGGCTGGGCTCTTGTGCTGCCCCAGGTGGATCCATTGAGGCCTTTTAATAAATCCCTTTTTTATTCTTCAGCTCTGTCTAGCTCTGTTCTAGCATCATCTTGCTCAGCCTCTGCATCCTTAGCTCTGCTCTAGCTCAGCCTTCACAAGGCATCACTTCACGTCCCCCCCTGGGCTGAGGGCTGTCCAGGGAGATGTCCCCAGCCCTGATCTCTCAATGTCCTTGCAGAAGATCCACCTGAAGGCCAGGCGGGACCCGGAGCCCCCGGTGGAGCTGCGCTCCCACGTCCCCCGCGGCTCCTTCCGCCGCTCCAGCTACGCCTTCTCCCACCAGGAGGGCTACGCCGGCCTCATCGCCCGCGGGGACAGTCTGCGTGCCAGGGCCACCCACGGCACTGCCCCGGGTGCCCTGCGCCCCCAGGGGACCCCGGCTGTGCCCTCCGCACGCTGCCCCCCAGTATAGCCACCCCGGGCACACCTGGCTGCTTCCCTCCTGCCAGGGGCCACCTTGAATCCCGTCTGGAGGCCTTGCAGAGGGGCTGGCCCAGCCTGGGGGGCTCCTGCTGTGGGCTCCGTGACCCCCACGCTGGGAGCACGTGGCTTTGCAGAGCTGTACAGCTGTGACAGCCACTGCCCGCTGCCACCAGGCTCCCTGACCAGTGCCACCAGGCTCACTGACCAGTGCCACCATGCTCCCTGATCAGTGCCACCAGGCTCCCTGACCAGTGCCACCAGCTGCCTGCTGCCACCAGGCTCACTGACCAGTGCCACCATGCTCCCTGATCAGTGCCACCAGGCTCCCTGACCAGTGCCACCAGCTGCCTGCTGCCACCAGGCTCCCTGACCAGTGCCACCAGGCTCCCTGACCAGTGCCACCAGGCTCCCTGACCAGTGCCACCAGCCTCCCGCTCCCGTGCCACCAGCCGCCCCCTGCCACCA
>NW_024519208.1:589271-623203 GCF_017590135.1 Pyrgilauda ruficollis
CAGGCGCCCTGGCCACTGCCCCCTGGCTCCCTGACCAGTGCCCCCATGCTCCCTGATCAGTGCCACCAGGCTCCCTGACCAGTGCCACCAGCTGACCAGTGCCACCAGGCTCACTGACCAGTGCCACCATGCTCCCTGATCAGTGCCACCAGGCTCCCTGACCAGTGCCACCAGCTGCCTGCTGCCACCAGGCTCACTGACCAGTGCCACCATGCTCCCTGATCAGTGCCACCAGGCTCCCTGACCAGTGCCACCATGCTCCCTGATCAGTGCCACCAGGCTCCCTGACCAGTGCCACCAGCTGCCTGCTGCCACCAGGCTCCCTGACCAGTGCCACCAGGCTCCCTGACCAGTGCCACCAGCTGCCTGCTGCCACCAGACTCCCTACCCACTGCCACCAGGCTCTCTGCCCACTGCCACCAGGCTTGCCCTCGTCCTGTGACCCCTGGCTGGCAGCCCAGCCCCCTTCTCTCTGCCGAGCCCTTGGAGCCTCTGGTGTGAGGCTGATCCCAGCCCAGGCTGAGCCCACAAAGGCAGTGCTGCCGACCCAGAACTCATTAACCCAGGTCTGGATTAATTAAGTGCCCGATGGAGAGCAGCAGGGGGTGGGGGGGTGCAGCCCTGCTCGTTCCCACCCACAGGGCACTGAGCTGCAGTGGCTGCAGGAAGAACCTTGTTTTGTGTTCTCCACCAAGGTCAGTCCTGTGGCTTTTCTGTTAGGTCACAGAATCCTGGAGTGGTTTGAGTGGTGTTGGATTATGTTTGGGTTTTTTTTTTTAATTTAGAGATGGGGTAACTGAGAGATGTTTTAAAAACTTTTATTCTATTTTTAGTCTCATGAGAAAAGTGAGACAATACAGATGTTATAATTTATGCTATCACAATCAGAAGCTATTTCTTAATTAAATATATATTATAAGCATTTTTTGGTTTATCAGCTTTTGCAACACTATGTTGTAAATGCTTTAAAGCCAATCATCTAAATTACTCCTTGTGGGTTTATTACAATGCAACTTTCATTGTTCTACTTCTTTAAAGTATCTAGTCTTATTTGTAAGGCCATCCTTTGAAACTTGTTTCTAGTTCTGTTTTTCTCTTAACAATGCCTGTCCTATTCCATGGCACTTCTAAGTCAGCATTTCTTATCTCAAGGTTTGCATACAGGTGCACACTATTTTCTACAATTTTTTTTTATTTCCCACATTGTGGGACCTTAAAGCTCATCTCATGCCACCCTCTGCCATGGGCAGGGTCACCTCCACCAGCCCAGGTGCCTCAGACCCGAGCAGTGTAACTTTAAAATATCTCCTCATTTCTGGAGAGGCAGCCAGGTATGATTGATTGATTGATTGATTGATTGGTTTTTCTTCTCCAGACAGACCAGCCTGGCTCCTGCAGCCTCCTTGTCACTCCCCACCACTCCCAGCTCCTGCCTTTGCTGTCCCTGCACTGGGGCAGTGTCCTCTGTGTGTCCTGCCCCATCCCCACACACTCCCCTGGTGTCCCCACCTCTGGGGGAAGCTTATGCTCACACACTCTGCAGAGCCCCAAAAAGCACTTCTGGGGGCTGTGGGGAAGTTCTGCCTGTTGGGCACAGGGGACATGTCCCACAGAGCCAGGGCCACCAGCAGTGGCTGCTGGAGAAGTTGTGTGTGAGCGATGGACTCATGACCCGGTCACCCTTTTTATGGGTTTTGCTTTTTAATTAAAAGGACCTTTTAGCTTTTCTCTCCTCTCCTGGCAAGCTCTGCTGTGCCACGAAGGGTGAAAGCAGCACTGAAAGGTCCCGTGGTCCCTCTGTCTGTGCCAGCCCTGCTTGTGCCATGGCAAAAGGCACAGTAGGAGAAGAAATTTGGGAAAAAGATGCACAATTAAATCATCCACGGAGGCTTGGCCCTGCCTGCAGCTCATGTGAGTCCATGGGTTTGTTTTACAAGTGCTTTGGCCTCATCTGCACCAGGTTTGTGAGAATTAAAGTGTTTCCCTTGGGTTCTGGCCAGAAGGGATTGGATGGTGCCAAGAAATAAAAATCTTTCCTCTGGGAAAGCTCTCACTGCTGCAACTGCCAGGTGGAAAAGAGGGGGAGAAACTTTCCCCAGTGTCCTGGGCATGGTCCCTGAACCTCCCAGGCCAGGACTGTGGGAGGAGTGAGGTGGTGAAAGGGGGCAGGGGAGGGAAGTGACCCCCTCACCACCACAGGACACCACACACGCCAGGGTGAATGACTAGAAAATAATTTATTGAAGAAACAGAAAGCTGCAGAAATACAACACAGTCATGACCAGTAGAGGATGAACAAATAGAGATTAATTTTTTTCTCTCTTTTAAAACCTGTTGACAGGCTGGAGTTAAGTTTCCTGATAACTTCCCCTGCGTGAGTCATTGCAAAGAACAAGGAACAAACTCCAGAGCACACAGCACAGTTTGGATAAAGTGCCTGACACATAAGACTCTTTTTTATTTTATTTTTTTTTTCTTTTTTAACGTTTGTAAATAGCTTAAACAAATATAGTTGCAAGACACAGAGGAGTAACAATTGCATTTCGCTGTAGAACAAAACTTATCCCATGAGAATAACAATGAAGCAGCAGCAAAAAAAAAAAAAAAAAAAAAAAATTAACTTAATTAGAACGAAAAAGTCATTTAAAAAGTCAGAGATGTGGCCCTCAGACTGCATGGGACGAGGACGAGCCTCACCTATTGCTATACACAAAAATGCAATGTTTTCTGGAGGAGGCTGGGCTGGCAGAGCCGAGGCTGTGGGTTCTCCCTGGCCAGGCTGGATTCTGTCTGACTCCTTTGTTTCCTTTAGAAATCAAAGGGAAAAAATACAAAGAAACCAAACCAAAACAAACCCACATTTTGTTCTTTGCATTTTTAATTTCCTCTCTTCAAAAACGCCAGACAAAGATGTGGGAGGAAGTGGGTTCCTCGTGGCAGCTCCTGCAGGTCCGGCCCCACGGCTGGGTGTCCTCTGAGACAAGGGAAAGGAGCCAGCTCCATGCTGGGGACATGTGGTGGTGACAGGGACAGGCAGATGGGGCAGTGACAACCCCGTGGTGAAGGAAAGAGGAGCTTCAAGTCTTCCCCACCCAGACTTGGGATGTTCAGGAAAAAGGATGACTGGTGAATTTTTGGCAAAGCCATTTCTCTCGCTCTGTGCCCATGTCCTGCCTGCACAGCTGATGTTAGAGCAGAGAAAGCTTGGCTCTGGTGGGGTAAAAATGTTTAGAATCGACCCCAGGAGCCTCCTGCTTTCCCAGTGGGATGAGGACAGTGCTGCCCCACTGCTGGCGGTGGGGTTTCAAAGTATAAAAGCCATAGCTGGAAAACTTCCACTCCAGGAAGAACTGGAGTGACTGGGGGCATCACAAGTCATGGAATGACCCAAATCCCTGAAAACTTCCACAGTCCAAGCAGGAGACACTGGCCAGGATGAACCAGTAGGTTCTGGTGGGAGATCCCAGGTCTCCTCCTCTTCCTCGCTGCCCTCCATCACCCTCAGAGGTGTTCCCAGGGCCCTGTTTTCACTCCTGCTCCCCACAGCACAAAAATGCCCTTTGGGTGCAACTCTGGTCAAGAGAATTGTCTTTAGGACAGAGCTCGGATTGTCATTACCTGCAGGAAAAAAAAATCTTTGGTATCGTGGCAAGTTGCTCCAGAAGGCATTTTGGTTGGTGTGGGCAGCAGGCACAGCCAGATCCAGGGTGGGATCAGCAGAGCCAGAGTCCTGGTGGGCCAAAGGACAGGGAACAGGGCTCAGATCTTGGCTTCTCCAGGGTTTCCCAAGCCATCGCTCCCAGGATGGAATCAGCTGGTCGCTGTAAGCTCCAAGGACTTGTGACTGGGGTTGTGTCCAAACCTTCTTGCAGTTGTAATTGTGGTCTTGGCTGTCAAGCTTCTCATGGTGGAAAAGGTCTTGGAGGAGGAAATGGGGCATGGTGGGGATGCTGAGCTCTCCAGAGGACAGAAGGGGTGGCCAGCAAATGAGTGGTGCTGCTGGAACCAACATCATCTTCTCCTAAAAGCCAGGTCCTTGGTCAGTGGGTCTTCCACCAGCACCTGGTGCTGAGCACTAGACAAAGGCTGCAGACTGAAAAGCACCTTCCTTGGCTTTTGGGGACCACTTTGGTGGGGCCTGAAGGAGCTGAGATCTCTTTCCTCAGGGTCAGCTGAGCTTTGGGTCCACCTCGAATGGTGAATAGGTTGGGAAGGGCTGAGGAGGCAGCAGTTTCAGGGAAATGGTCTGGGAATGGCACCACTGCCTCCTCCAGGTCCCCATCACCCTCCTGCCCTCCAAAGATGTGGCTTCTCAATGCTCCTCTGCTCCTGTGTGTAAGCAGGGAGAGGAGGAGGAGCAGGGGGAGGAAGGAGCCACTCAGGGGTGGACTCTGGGCATTTCAGAAAGCTCCAAAGCCCTTCCAAAGTGCCCTGAGGCCATCTGGTGGGTTGGGATCCTCCAGGGGCTCTTCCACTGCCTGGACTCTTCTCCTTCCACCAGGGCAGTGTCTTTGCACAGAGGGAGAGCCAGGCTGGTGGCACAGGAAAGCCTGGCAGGGACAGAGTGCTGGCTGTGCCCCTGACCCAAACCACACTCCTGGGGCCAAAGACCCCAGAAATGGGTCACCCCAGGCCATGCCTGGTCCAGCTGGGCCTTGATGCAGCAGCATCCTCAGCACCTCTTTCTGTGCAGGGACAGGGCTGTGAGGTCGTCCCAAGGATGGGGATTTGGGAGCATCATCTGGAGATGTCTCACCCTGAGGGGGGTTTTGGGGGGCCCAGGGCTGTTTCCCTTGTCTCAGAGAACACGAGGAGCCCCATGGCTTTGCCAGCTCAGGTCATGGTGGCAGCTGATTGTCTCTCCTCCTCTTGGCTACACTTGGGATTTGACCCACAGAGCTGGAAAAGCAAAAAAAACAAAACCAAAACCCACAATTTTCCCCCCAAACAAACAGAAAACAAAGCAGAGCGAGGAGCCAGGCCTCAGGGGGAGGCAGGAGGGAGGGTGGGCACAGCAGGGTCCCGTGTCCCAGATTCCCTTACCCTGTTTGCTGGGCACGGGGCCAGGCTGTGCCCCCGCCCTGCCCGGGGGTCCCCCGAGCAGCCCACACCTCCCCCCGAGGCTGCCAAGCCATTTTCAGGGCGAGGAAAGGAACAAAAGAGGGGAAGGAAGAAACCGAGGGGGTAAATGATGACTTTCCTGTGGTTGTGAGTTGGAACAGAACCATGATCCATGCAGAGAAATCTTCATCAACCAAAAACTCGTGGACAAAAAAAGCACAGTTTGTCCCCTCCCGCTCCCACCCGACCACCCCTCCCCAATAATTATTACATTACTTCAAGAAAGAGTATATTTTTCATGCATAAATCAAATTCTCATCTTGTCTTTTTTTTTTTCCTTTTTTTTGTCTTCTTTAAATTACATTTGAACACAGAACACATATAATAAATACTCTCATACGACATGACTCAGAGAAAAGTAACACATCTGAACGCAAAGGTATCGTCATCATTATTAGTTTTTCTTTTTTTTTCTTTTTTTTTTTTAAAAGGACTTGTTTAAATATGAAATCTGTAAACTCCAAGGGTCCTTTTTTTTTAATCTTTCTCTCTCTCTTTCTCTCTCTCTCTCTCTTTCTCTCTTTTTTTTTTAATCGTGAAACTATCCAGCTTTCATTTCCTTAACATTCAATATGTCTCCCATTGAACGCATCAAAGAAATAAGAACATGCCGTCTTCTGCAAAATTATAATTTAACAGTATAAAGCTTCAAGTCACAAATTCCAAAAACTAGCTAAGTAATTTTTTTTTTTTTTTTATCACATAAACTATACATTAAATATTTTGAGGTATTTCAGAGAACATTGTCAAAGGCTTGTAAGGTCTGTGCTGGGTGGCAATGAAGGCTTTCTCCTGCATAGAGAACATCTTTGGTATCACAAGCCAGGTGGGGCTGGGGACAAGGGGGTGGCGTGGCCAGGAGGGCGGGCAAGCCCTGGCCAAGGCAATAGTGTGGAGGTGGGCAGGGGGGACAGGGAGGTGACAGGGAGGTGACAGGGCCCTCTCAGGCTGCCCAGCAGGATGGGGTTGCTCTCACCAGGGGCGTTGGAATCCTGGAATATCTTGGATTGGAAGGGACCCCCCCAAGGATCACCAAATCCTGCTCCTGGTCCTGCACAGGACAACCCAAGAATCACACCAGGGGTGGCCCTGGGCAAGTTTGGTCCAACTCAAAGGAGTCTCCTTGGCCTGACTGACCCAGGCAGGTACAATTCAACCCAAGTTTTCCCTAAACTGGGCATTCTGGAGATTGCTGGGGAGCTCTGGCAGCTCCTCCTGCTGCCTTCTGCTGAAGCCAAGGGCAGAATGGAGCAGACCTGGCTGCACAGTTTTTGGCTCCCCAGTGAGCCAAAAATGTCCCTCTGGGGACTTGGAAACAGCTCCTGCTGGAAGGATTCAGTGCTCCAGCCCCTTCCCTAAAGGAAGAGTTTGGAGAAAGCTCAGGGTGAGGCTTCCACTGCTCCTGCCTTCATCTTTCCAAACAGAAATGCCACAAACTGGGCTACCAAAAGTGAGAAGCAAAGCTCAGATCTGAGCTGAGTGAGGCAAAAACAGCCAAAGTTGAGGAAACTCAACTTTGTCACCTCATGAGGAAAGTCAACTTTGTCACCTCGTGAGGAAACTCAACTTTGTCACCTTGTGAGCTTCTGCAGGGTCCAGCACTGAGGCTGGAGAAGGTCATGGAGCAAAGCCTTTCCCTGGGAGCAGCATCCCTGGACACCAGGTCTGTGCTCCTGGGGCAAGAGGGGCTGCATGGAGGGACCCTGGGGACCAGTTTGGGGGACACAGGGACATCTGAGCGTGGGGACATGCTGGGGAACCAGCACCTTTCCCTCAGCCAGGGGGATGTTTTCTCTTCAATTAGGACAAGGGTCGGGTTTTATTTCCTTCATCCCAACACCCAGAGACTACGAGAGCCCTGGGACTCTGTCCCTGCGGAGAGCTGAGGTCACGCTGAGTCTTTAGGATCAAAGCAGAGGAGCAAAGAAATGGCCACACACCTTTGGTACAAGAAAAAGGCACTCATCTACCACGCTGCCATCCCGGAGTCGCTCGCTCGCCTCCTCCCTTGCTCTCTGGGGACTCGACAGGGCTGGGGCTGGGGCTGGGGGTGGCCAGGGGCTCTCTGGGCCAGCCTGGCCACGGGGAGCAGGGAAAGTGGCCTTTCCAGCACAGACCAGACAAGGCAACAAAATCTTTGGTATCAGACGTGATTTTCAAATCACAAAAATTGAAAACTCAAGTGAGGTAGCCTTTAGTCTCGGGTTCTCACTAGAAATGTCTTTGCATCCTTGAGGGCCTGTGGCATTTACTCTTTTTTTTTTTTTTTTTTTTTTTTCTTTTCCTTTTTTTCCCTTTTTTTTTTTTTTTTCTTTTTTTTTTCCTGTTGTGTTTTTCACTTCCCAAACCAAGGCCCCCTTCCTGGCTTTGCAGCCCTTGAATACTACTCGATGGGGTTCAGGAATCCACCACCATCATCACCACGTCACGACAAGACGAAGAAACAACATTAGGGGAAAAAATCAGTGGCGGGGAGCGGGGTCCTGGGGGGGGATGAGATTCCCATGAGGTTTTGGGTTCTGGTTGGCAAAACACGCTGTGGCACCTGCCCCTCCCCGCTCTGCCCTCTCTCCTCCCTCTGTCCCGCCCTCTGTCCAGCAATGTTGGTCAGTTTGGTGTGACCGTGTCCAGCCTGACACCCCCAGCCCCTCCACCGCCCACCTACCCCAGGAGCTCTTTGGTTCAAGGTGTCCTCTCACCCTGCCCGCTCAGGGCTTCGTGTGCAGGGCTTTTTTCTTTCTCTCTTCATTCTTTTGTCCATTCTTTTTTCTTTTATTTTGGGGGTGCCTTTTTTTTTTGGTTTTGGTTTTGGTTTTTGGTTTTTTTTTTTTTTTGGTGAACACATACCCTTTTCTTTTCTCCTTTTTTTTTTTTTTCCTTCTTTTCAACAAGGTGCCTTCCTGTGACACAACTGATCACTCTCAAAGTAAAGTGAATCGAAGAAACCATAGAACACAGATGGTACTTTTTACCCGCATAAATTCAAGAGTGTCCCTTCTTTTTTTTTTTTTTTGGTTGATGGTTGGTTTTGGAGGATTTTTTTTTCCCCAGCTGGTGGGGGAAGAAGGGGACCTTGCCTCCCCGTTCATCCCCAAGCCTCTCCCAGCCCTTCCCTGTCCCCAGCGGCACCTCCTGCTCCTCCCGAGGACAAGGCTGCAAGGAGCCCTAGGGGGGCTGGGAGAGGGCTGATTGTAAGGGTTTGGCCTCGTGATTGCTTTTTTATATGGCACAAGTCACCATCGAGAGCTCGGAGGAAACGATCCCTTTGAAGCTAAGTACCATTGCTCCAGAAATTCGAGTTTAAGGCAGGTTGTTAATTGGCACAAAAAAAAAAAAAAAAAAAAATCTGGCGTCTTTTTGGTAAGTTGCCGGTCTTTGTTGAGCTTGTTTGGTTGTGGTTTCTGTTGTTATTCCTTTTTTTGGGGGAGGGAGTTGGTTTTTTTCCCTTTCAATCTCGTTGGGGAGTTTTCCCCCTTCTCACACCCAGGGCTGGATTTCGCCACCAGATCCCTTGCATTTTTCTTTTCCCACTGTGCACCGATGTTGGTTCCCAGGAGGGAAATTTTTTTTGGTTGTCGTCGTTGTTGTTGCGTTTTTGGTTTTGTAATTTCTTTGGTAACAGAGATGAAGAGGAGGGATGGGAAGGGGCAAGAGTGTGTGTCGAGGGGTGGATGGGGCGAGAGGCAAAGCCAACAAATCTGCTTTGTCTGTGTCCATTCCTCAGCCGAAAAGTGAACCAGAAATCCAGAGGTGAAAGGTGGAGCCAGTCACCAGGACAGATCAGATCCTTCACTCCGAGTCTCTCCTCCCGTCTCCTTTCCAACAATTGTTATTTTAAATACCCGATTTCTGTAGCTAAAATGTGCTTCTTTGACCTGCTGGGGCGCCAGGCGGCGCGGAGCAGCGGGGGTCCCCTCGGGGTGGGGGTGCTCGGGTCCGTGGAGGCAGGAGGGGACTCCTTCACCGTGGAGCTTCTCTGGGAGGGATCTGGGAGTGGGGTGCTCTCGTGGGTGGGGGGCTGTGAGGGGCCTGGGGTGTGGGTGCTCCTGGGGTGTCTGGGGGGGTCAGAGGAGGATGCCCATAGAGGGAATGGGGGTACAGGGATGTTCTCAGCCAGGTTTCCAAAACCCTCAAGGGGTGGAAGTGCCATGTGGAGATGGCACAGAGGGTCTGGCTGCCTTGGGGAACCCGTGAGCAGGGGAAAACCTCCAGCAATGAGAGAGCTGGCAGGAGCCCGGGAGCCCTCCAGGCACTGGGAGCACTTCCCCGGCTCAGTCCCCTTTGAACCACGCCAGGTCTGGCCCTGGTGCAGTGGGGCTGTGCCCGAGCCCAGCCTGTGACACCCCTTCTTGTGTCACCCCCACGTCTACCCCTGGGGGAGCCACAAGGATGGCTGTGACAGAGATCAGGGCGAGAGGTCAGGACAGGCCCCTCTCCCCAGAAACCTTCCTGGGCAGGGAGAGATGAGGCTCTGTGATCCCCAGGGACCGGGGATGCTTCCTTCCAAACAGAGCCCTGCTCCTCCCTCCATCCCACACCACCCACGGGCTTCCTCTGAGCCCTCCTGGGGACGGCGCTGACCTGGCCACAAACCCTGTCCCTGCTCCATGAGCTGGCAGGAGGTGGCAGCAGGAGGTGGCAGCAGGAGGTGGCCCGAGGCCCACGTCCATGGGTGACACCCAGCTGAGGGTTTGGGAGGCTGACAGACCCACCCCAAAAGCACCCACCCCAGTCAGGCCATGCGTGTGAGTCTGGGGTTGGCTTTGTCATGAGGGGGACATCCAGGAAGGGGCAGGGGGGGCTGGGGGACATCATGCTTTGGAGAAAGTGCTTGTAGACGACGAGGGGACCCCGGGGTTGGCGCCTGGCTCCTCCTGCCAGCGGTTCATGCAGCGCCGGCGGGCGTTCATGAAGAAGTTGCTGACGGTGTTGAGCTCCAGGCCCAGCTGCTGGGAGATGGTCATCTGCATCTCCTTGGACGGGCGCTTGTTCTCCTTGAAGATGGCGATCAGGGTGCGGCGCTGCAGGTCCGTGAAGACCAGGCGCTGCTTCTTGGGCTGCAGGCTCCGGTCCTTCTGCTGCTCCTGCTCCTTGCGTTTGCAAGCTGGAGATGTTCAAAAGAGAGAACAGGGCTGTTAATTTGGGCTTCCCCACCCTGGCCCGCTTGCAGGTTGCCCGGCTGCCTCCCAAAATCCAGGCCCTTCCCGCCAGGAAACTCTCTGGCTCGTGTCCCACTGCTCCCTCCTCTTCCTCCCTGCGCCTCCTGAGAAGGGACAATGGCCTCTTGTGACGCCAGGGTGACAAAAGCCTGGGGGAAGCCCAGGGAAAGTCTCAGCATCTCCAGCTGACCCTGGGACTAGAGACTGAGGAAAGCCCTGGACTGCTCTGTTCCCAGAGACTGGCTATTGGGATTCAGCCCTAAATTCTGGGGGTTACCCTTGGGCCTCCCTCAGCATGGTCTCACTCCTCATCACCCCTGTGGATGTCCCTGGAGGACTCAGGGAACCGGTGTCTCCTGGCCACCACATCCAGCTGCCAGCTCGGAAATGCAGGGGACAGGGACATTATGGAAGGGTCACTCTGCAGCCTTAATCCCACAGCTTGGAAGGACCCACCATGGATCCACCTCTCTGGGAAGGGGTTTTCCTGCCTGAGCCACTGGAGGCTCCAGGAAATTCTGTCTCCCCTGTGTGCCTTTGCTATCGGATCCTCTGGCACATTTGTCAGCATTGAATTAAAAGCCTTCCCTACATGTTTGGCTGGAGGCAAAGGTCAGCACAGAGGGGCTGCCAGGGGGGAAGCCAGGAAAGCCCCCCTGACCCCAGCACACTGCATGAGGGCAGAGGGGAAAGTGAGTAAAATAGATAAATATATGAATGTTAATTGTGGGGATATCAAACACACTGCTGGTGGAAGGGGTGGAACAAGGGGACCTTTGCTGTGATATTTTCTTAGAAAACTGTAAAATGGTGGAGGTGGCTGATCCAGTCCCTGCTCAGAGCAGGGCTGACCCTGAAGCTGTTGAGGTTTGATCTGGGTGCTCAGGGACTCAACCAGACACAGAACTGTAGGGACCTGAGATGCCACAGACACGGCAGGGCATGGATCTGACCCTACAGGGCTGGGGACAAAGCATTTCCTCCTGGGAAGCTGAGAAAAGACAGAGCAAACTGTGGGCTGAAGACTTCCCAAAGGCAGTCCCGCTCTTGCCCGGGCAGCAGCAGTTTTCACCTTTGGGCTTTCTTGGTTCAGATTTTCTGAAGGATTTTGCAGGGTGCCTTGAGACATTTGCTGTCTGGGTGGCAGATTTCAGCTTGGCACTTGCAGGAGCCTCTTTGGCCTGGAGGGCTCAAAGCAAGTTCCAAGCTCCAAGCACAGATCTCGGAGGGGCCAAGATGCTGCAGGGCACAGGACAGGTATTTCCCTTGGGCTAAACCCCTCCCTGCTCTCCAAACACACCTCCACAGCCACAGGGGAGGCAATGTGTAACTCAGGAGTAGTGGGAGGCTGTTTGGAGTAATTTCTTCCCCACTGGAAAATAAGCAACCTCCTCCTCCTGTAGTTCCTCAGCTGCCTCCACTACAAGCCCTCTTCACACCACCTCGAACTGAGAGAGAAGGATGAGATCCACCCCTTCCACCCAGGGCTGGGGAAATCTGGAGCTCACTGAAGGAGACAATTAATGCAGCAGATTGAGCTCTGTGTCCCAGCTGCTGGGCTCAGCCCTGGCCTGGACCCCAGAGCCACCAGCTCTGCTCCCACTGGGCAGGGGATGGGAGGCACCGAGCTGGACACCACCAACCACTCTGAGTCCAAACCAGCCAGCCCTGGTAAAGCCAGTGGAGAACCTTCCCCTCCCCTTCCCCCTCCCCCAGGCAGGTTTGGATGCACACCACCATCCTTAGGGACAAAGGGACACTCTGAGTGATGCCAGGGGACCCTGTCCCAGGGGTGCCTTACTCAAACAGCCAGCAGAGAATGTGGAAACCTACCCTATGACCATCAGATGCTTGCAAAAAGAACAAACAAAAAAAAAAGCCTTTATAGAAAATTTGACTTTTTTTTCCCCCAGACATGAATTTTAAAAAAGAACCCCCCACCAAAGTCCCCCCAAGCCAAACAACAAACAGAAACACTCCCCCCACACTTATGCCCTGAGCCCACCCTCCCAAGCCCTCCCGGCACCCCCAGCATGCTCAGCTCCTCCTGTGTCCAGGGTGGGCTCCTCACACTCCACTCATGGAGATTTTGCCCTGCAGGATGGCCTTTGGAATGTCTCCCACATCCCCGCAGGACCCGTGGGTGTGACCCAGCTGTCACCCTGGCAATCCAGTCCGTCCTCTTGCTCTCCTTTCTGCTGGCACCCATTCCCACACCATGCTGGACATCCAGCCCAAGGTGCAGCCTCTCAGCTTTCCAACCTCCATTCCTTTTTTAGCAGTGATTATTACAACCCAGTCTCCCATCAATAACTCTGAGCTCCGAGGCAAACACAAACCACCAGGGTAAGACTGGGCTCCTGCAGTGGAAGCAGTGCCATTGTCCAGGCACAGGTGACATCCCGCTCCTCACCCCTGCTATTTTGGGTTATTTTTGGCCTGCGCTGCCGCTGGCGGCCACATCCCCCATTTCCTGTGCTGGTTTGTTTATTTATTAATTTCCCTTTCTGCTGACGCAGCCCCGCTCCCCTCTCCCCCAGCTCAATCTAATTACAGCTCCGCACAGCAGCGATCGATGGCGGCGCTGCTCAGATCTATTTACGGCAGCCATCAACCCCTCCACGGAGGATCTTTTTCCCATTCCCCATCCCCTGGGCGCTGCTTTCCCAGGCAGCCTGGCTGTGGCTGTCCCCACGTCCCCGCAGGCAGCCAGGGACGAGGGGCAGCCAGGTGTGGCATTCACATTCTCTGAAAAAATCTCTTTGCCCAGAATTTTTCTCCCGGGAAGCTGAGAAGCCTCAGAGAAAAAGGAAAACAATTCTTATCTCATTTGCTTCTCCTGTGTTTTGCTCATGTGGAATGTGGCTGGAGATTGTTTACCCACAGGTGATTGTTCCATTGGGTTCTGGTGTGAGTTGTTTTCACTCTCTGGCCAATTCCGGCCAAGCTGTGTCAAGACTCTGGAGAGAGTCACGAGTTTTCATTATTATCTTTTTAGCATTCAGTAAGTCTCCTTTCTGTATTCTTTAGTATAGTATAGTATAGTATTATTTAATATAATATAGTATTATAAAGTAATAAGTTAGTCTTCTTCTGAGAACACAGAGTCAGATGCATCATTCCTGCCTTTGTTGGGGCATTCCCTGAGAATACAATAGCCAGGGGCACAGCTCTGCCTCCCACCCATACCAGCTGTGGGTCAGGTATTTGTGCTCCAAAATCCCTTTTTCCCCCCAAGTTCTAAGATCCAAACAGCCCAGCCATGAGTTAATGTTGTATTTCCATCATGTCCTTCCCGGCTCTCTGGGCTTGGCTGTGGGGATGGGGACATTTCCAGCCCTGCCTCTGCACGTGTCCCCAAAGGACAGGGTTTATTTATTCCTGGGCTTGTCCTGCTCCTCCTGGGACACAGAGGGCCCTGGCAGCACCAGGACCATCCCAGCCCCAAGGCTGCCAGAGCTCCAGGAGCATTTGGACAGCGCTGCCAGGGGTGCTCAGGGTGGGCTTGTTGGGGTGGCTGGGCAGGGACAGCGCTTGGGACACAGAGGGCCCTGGCAGCACCAGGACCATCCCAGCCCCAAGGCTGCCAGCGCTCCAGGAGCGTTTGGACAGCGCTGCCAGGGGTGCTCAGGGTGGGCTTGTTGGGGTGGCTGTGCAGGGACAGCGCTGAAGATCCCTGGGGGTCCCTCCCAGCTCAGGATATTGCAGTCTCCCACAGCTCTGTTGGCCAATAATGGGCTCACCCACAGTGGGGTTTTCTCCTCTGTCAACCCCTCCCCTGCTCGTTTCACACCCTCCAAACCCAACCAAGGAGCCCAGAAGTGACAAGGGGGGGACAGCAGACGCATTGGGACAGGGTTGGTGACGGCACGGATCCCTCCACACAGCGGGCACACAATCCAAACAACGCCATCCCTGAGGCAGCTCTGACCCAGCTGCCGAAAAAACAGAGGGAGCAGAGACAAGGAGGAACCTCGGACAGGGAAAGCAGGAGGAAAGAGCTCCAGAACGCAGAGCCATCCCACCCTCCTCCCCAGAGGTTCTGCCCAGGGTTTCTGCCTCCCGGGAGCCTCATGTCAGAGGCAGCGCGTTTTCCTTGACTTAACCTTGACAGCTCCGAGCAAAACATCTCCCAAATCATTTCAGAGGGGACATAATGGAGACAATCAAATGGCTGCTGCTCAGGAACTGCGATTATGCCTCGCAGCGTGAACCCCGCCAAGCATTTAACTAATACCTGATGGCTTTGAGGCTTCCACAGCCTGTCAGACCCTGCTTTCTCTATTATACCAGCAAACCTCTGCTTTTCGGCCCCAGCGTGCTCTTCCCTCTCCATTCACTTGCAATACAACCTGTAATTTTCTGCCCACTTTGCTTAAGTGCTGGTGATTTGTTGAAATCACAAAAGACAGCCAGGGGCTTTCAGAGCCAGCACAACGGCTGTAAGCAAGGATAGGGGGAGGAAATTCTGCACAAAACCCACCAGTTTCTCTCTTTTTCTCCTTGTCAAATCATCTCCCAGGGGTGGAAGAGAACTGAGGAGCATTTATGGGCTCAGAGGGAGGTGGAGGAAGAAATGGAGGGGGGAACCTGGGTGTGGTTGGCCAGGTGGGGACAGGTTTCCCTGGTGCAAAGGTGGGATGGGCTGATGTGGGAAATGGATTTGTAGAGAATTTCTCAAAGCCTGGCAGAAGGCTCACACAGTGCGCATCTGTGTGCAAAGCTTGAGATAACAAAGGATGACTTAGAAATGCCATGGAATGGGACAGACATTGTTGAGAGAGAAATGGAACTGGAAACAAGTTTCAAAAGATGGCCTTGCAAATAAGACTGGATACTTTGGAGAAATAGAACTATGAAAGATGAATTGTAGTAGGACCCATGAGGGGAAATTTTAGATTATTGGCTTTGAGGCATTTACAGCATGGTGTGGCAAAGGCTGATAGGCCAAGAAACACTTATAGTGTACTGTAATTAGGAAATAGTTAATTTCTGATTGTGATGGTGTGAATTACAACATCTGTATTGTCTCACCCTTCTCACGAGACTGAAAATGGGACAAAAGTTTTTAAAACACCTTTCAGTTACCCCATCTCTGGGTCAGAAAAGGGCCTAATCCAACAGGCTGATTCCACTGGTGGCCACTGGGTGGGAAATGGCCCTGAGCAAAGCTGGCTGCTCTCTGTGCCTTCAAGATGGGCCCAGCCCCTGGACTGCCTCAGTTTCCCCCTCTCCTTGAAGGGGCAGAGGGATCTGAAAGGAGGTTGGAGCCAGGTGGGGGTGAGTCGAAGGCTCACACAGTGTGCATCTGTGTGCAAAGCTTGAGATAACAAAGGATGACTTAGAAATGCCATGGAATGGGACAGACATTGTTGAGAGAGAAATGGAACTGGAAACAAGTTTCAAAAGATGGCCTTGCAAATAAGACTGGATACTTTGGAGAAATAGAACTATGAAAGATGAATTGTAGTAGGACCCATGAGGGGAAATTTTAGATTATTGGCTTTGAGGCATTTACAGCATGGTGTGGCTAAAGCTGATAGGCCAAGAAACACTTATAATGTACTGTAATTAGGAAATAGTTAATTTCTGATTGTGATGGTGTGAATTACAACATCTGTATTGTCTCACCCTTCTCACGAGACTGAAAATGGGACAAAAGTTTTTAAAACACCTTTCAGTTACCCCATCTCTGGGTCAGAAAAGGGCCTAATCCAACAGGCTGATTCCACTGGTGGCCACTGGGTGGGAAATGGCCCTGAGCAAAGCTGGCTGCTCTCTGTGCCTTCAAGATGGGCCCAGCCCCTGGACTGCCTCAGTTTCCCCCTCTCCTTGAAGGGGCAGAGGGATCTGAAAGGAGGTTGGAGCCAGGTGGGGGTGAGTCTCTTCTCCCAAGTAACAAATGACAGAAGGAAATGACCTCCAGTTGCACCAGGGGAGGTTTAGAGTGGATATTAGGGAAAATTTCTTCATGGGAAAAGTTGCCCAGCCCTGGCACAGGGTGACCAGGGCAATGGTGGAGTCACAAGAGCACATGGTGGGAAAGATCCTCTGCTCTCGGCACCGTAATATTTTCTCTAGTCAGTCTTCTGTTGTATTTTTGATAAGGTTTTAATAAACCTTTTAAATTTTTGGGAAGTGAGTACCATTTCTCACAGTACCAACCATGGAATGATCAGAGCAGAGGCTGCCCTGCAGTGCCCATTCCTGGGATCTCCCAGCCTTCAGCTGTACACGATTAAAAAAATCACCTCCTGGCCTCCAAAACTTGTGGGGAATTTTGGGTGCTGTGGTCCTACAGCATCTGAGCCACTCTGTAGTGATAAAAGAAACCCCATCAGAGGCCACTCAGAATCTGGGAGATGCGGTCAGGAGCTGCGGAGCACCCCAGAAAATCCCGGGAGGACTGACACGTCTCAGCCAGAGCTGCCAGCCCCGCACGTGTCCCCTGGTGGGGCCAGGCTTCCCCCCGGTGTCCCTGCAGCCCGGCGGGGACGAGGAGAGCCCCTGGTCATTGGTATGCAGCCGGCGCTGCAGGGGGAGCCGCTTCCCCGAGCCCAGCAAATTAAATCTTCCTCTGAGCGCTGCGAATGAGGAGATGAGATGAGATGAGACGAGACAAAGCGCTGCTGCCTGCACTTCCCTGCCCTTCCCTTCCCTCCTGCGCTTCCCTTCCTTCCCCCCCTGCACTTTCCTGCCCTTCCCTCCCCTCCCCTCCCCACACCGAGGTTTCGGTGCCTCAGCCCAGGGGGCAGCTCTGATCCAGCTGAGCTGGATCCAGCATTTGTTTTGCACTATGTATTTTTCTATATGTGCTTTTCTTAGAGGTTAGAAATTTGTTATTGACCCTAGCAGGTGATCTCTAGGTTTTAAAATGGTGATATGTGGTAAATTCTTGGTGAGAGCCTTTGCAGCTGAAATTTGCCTATGAAGTTAGTAAATTAATGATCTGTGTATGTGTTAATGGGCCCAGGATGTTAGGATAATGTTATTCTTTGACTCTTCCAGTTCGATCTAGAAATAATGCAATGGATCTGGCTCCAGCAGCCACCCACAATGACCACCCCACAGCCTCAGGAGATGGCATCCGGAGGAGGGAAGGGGCTGGAAAGGGAAGCACAAGCCCTCTGTCCCCTGCTCGGGTGACAAGGCTCCTTCCCGAGATGGGGGTCCTGATTTGGGGTCATCAGAGCTGCCCCGACACGCAGCAGAGCCCCCAGGACAGCTCATTTCCTCTCCTGCTCTTCCCAAGCATGGCCTGCTCTTCCATGGGTGGCATTTTCATCTTTCCCAGCACTGAAGCAGAGGAGTTAGTCTGTTTTGAGGGTGGCTGAAGCGATACAAAGGAGCTGTGGCTGCTGCAGCTCTGCTGGCTCCATCCCTCCACATCTGCCCTGGTTTTACCCTTGTCCTCCCCAGGAGAGCTGCTCTGGCCCTGTGGCAGCCACCAAACCCCTCTCAGGGACACCAGAACAGTTTCACACGACTTAAAAAGGTGAGTTTGTTGTTAAAAGCATTTCCTTTCTGCACAGGTTTCATTTCCCACTTGCTTTTCCAGACTCCTTTGTGAAGGCAGACCTGGTGCCCTGCTCCGCTCTCCCAGCACCCAGGGGAACCGGGATCAGCTCACAGAAGTCACTTCCCCCATTTGTCCTATTTCCTCCCTTTCCAGGCCTTTTTTTTTGGGGGGCCAGGATCAGCTGCTTTTATTGTTCCGGTGGAGACGGCGGCCGCGGGGAGCTGCTGCCGGGAGCGGAGCGCTGCTGCGGCGGGGCTGGGCTGGGCAGGAGCCGCGGAGCGAGGCAGGGCGGCTCGGATCTCCTCGCTCCTCTCCCGAGTCAGCAGCACTTAGCCTGACGAGAGCAAATTGGTGCTAATGAAGTGCCGGAGTCAGGCGGCAGCGCCCGGAGGGATGGCAGCGGCGGAGGGGATGAGGCTGGAAAAGCTCCATCCCCTGGAATGGGTTTTCCTTGGAGCCGGCGGGACTCGCTTGTGCTCAGCGCTGGTGCGAGAGCCACAGCTACAGATTCTGGGGGAAAAGGGGAGTTTGGGGGTTGATTTGTGTCAATGCTTCAGGGAGGGCTGGTGTTGGGTCAGATATTAGGAAAAGGTTCTTGCCCCCGAGGGTGCTGGCACTGCCCAGGCTGCCCAGGGAATGGTCCCGGCCCCAAGGCTGCCAGAGCTGCAGGAGCGTTTGGACAGCGCTGCCAGGGGTGCTCAGGGTGGACTTGTTGGGGTGGCTGTGCAGGACATGGACTGAAGATCCCTGAGGGTCCCTTCCAGCTCTGCACATTCCAGGATTCTTCCATTCTGTGAGAATGAGGTAATGCTGGACAAGGAGCCTGTGATGGCAATCCGGGGTGGCATCCCTGTGACACTGAACTTGTTAGTCCATGGATTTTCATTCAGGTTGATGGTGTTGCTGTGCTGCAGGATGAGCTCTGTCAGCTGAAGGATCCACTTCCAAGTTTGCTTCTGAAGGACCAGTCCTGCAGCTCGAGTTGTTCCAGAATATGTACATAATATTTACTGAATAGGCCAATAAATTGTAAATTAATAAATTAAAGTGTTAATTAAACACAGGGGATTCACAGATCTACATGTCAGCAATTGGTGGACACACTCTGAATTTCAGATAAATGCAAACTGTGTGAAAGATAAAATATTCGTGGCTGAGGGTCCTGTGCATTCCACTCTGTCCTCACCCATCACACAGGAGAGGAGCAGCAAGGATCTCCCTTTGGGATTCCCTGCTCCTGCCTCCAGCTGCTCCTGGAACTCTGAGCAGGGACAATGAGCAAGTTCAGTGGCAATGGCATGTCCTTCATCAGAGTGTGCTGGCCCTGAGGTGCTCTCAGCAGAGCCGGTGCCCAGAGAGGGCCCAGAGCCATCACCAGCTACAAAACGTGTGCTGGAGACAGGGAAAAAGCAGTGGAGGGGAAAAACCCAAGAGTTTCCTGCATGTCCTGATGAAATCTGGTCCTGGGTGTGTTTATGGGGCGTGAGATGGGAAGGTCACAGAATCCCAGAATCACAGACTCCCAGAATCACTGGGTTGGAAGAGACCTTCAAGCTCATCAAGTCCAGCCCAGCCCCAACACCTCAACTCCCCAGCTCCCTCAGTCCCTTGGGGCTTGGCCAAGTCACTTCTCAGTGGGCTGCTGGATTTCTGTCTCTGGTGCAGGGACAGCCAGGACAGTCTGTAACCCTCAGGGTGGGGTGTCCAAGGTTTGTGTCTCCAGGACCCTCTGGAGGTGGGCAGGATGATGTGCACAGGGGCTTTGGCTGCTCCGGGTACCCCTGAGCTCCAGCAGGGCGTGGCAGCAGGGAGATCCAGCCTGGAGCCCCTCAAGGTGTGGGGCCCCACTCCAGGGGAGCCCTGAGCATTCACAGCCCTCTGTCAGCCCATGTCACAGCCCAGCTCCAGTGTGACCCCAAATCCCAAATCCCAGCTGTTCCCACCTGGCACAGAGCCAGCATGAGGGGCAGGCCCAGCCCTGAGCACAGGCTGGGGATGAACTCATGGAGAGCAGCCCTGGGCAGAAGGACTCAGGGTGTTGTGGGTGAGAGGCTCAGCCTGCCCCGGCCATGGGCACTGACCCAGAAACCCCCCCAGTGCTGCGCTGAGCCCCCAGCGTGGGCAGCAGGGCAGGGGGGATTCTGCCCCTGTGCCCCTGTGCTCAGGTGAGAGCCCAGCTGCAGAGCTGCCCCAGCCCTGGGGAACAGCAGCAGGAGGACGTGGAGCTGCTGGAGCCAGGCCAGAGGAGCTGGGTGGGCTTTAGGGTCCCTTCCCACCCGAACCGCTCTGGAATTCTGTGACAGCGGCAGGGACAAAGCCCCATTCTGCCCCTCGCCGTGGCCCCTCAGGTGTGACCTTGCGGCCCAGGGTGACCCCTCCCCGGCTGAGGGTGAGGAGGGGTCCCCGCCCGGCCCCCCCCGCCATTTCGGAGCGCTGGTCCCGCCCGCTCCCCCCACACCGGCAATGGTTCGTTCCGCAGCAGCTCCGGGCCGTCCCCGCCGCGCTGGCGCCCCCGTGCGGATGGCCGCTCGCGCTTCCCCCCGGGGCGGACGCAGTGGTACAGCCCGGCACCCCCCCGCTGCCCGATGGACCGGCCCTTGCTCCCCCCTCTCCCTCAGCGCAATGGGCCGGTCCGGCCGCTCCGCGCACACAGGATGGAGCGGTCCACCCGCGCCCCGAGGGGGGGACGGAATCGGGAATAGCACGGCCCGGCCCGGGTGCGGGACAGGGAAGCTCCGTGCGTCCCATTGCTGCCCATCACTGGCCAATCACTGCCCCCATCACTCCCTATCACTGCCCAGTTACTGCCTCATCACTGCCCATCCCTGCCCCATCCCTGCCCCATCCCTGCCCCATCCCTGCCCCATCCCTGCCCCATCCCTGCCCCATCCCTGCCCCATCCCTGCCCCATCCCTGCCCCATCCCTGCCCCATCCCTGCCCCATCCCTGCCCCATCCCTGCCCCATCCCTGCCCCATCCCTGCCCCATCCCTGCCCCATCCCTGCCCCATCCCTGCCCCATCCCTGCCCCATCCCTGCCCCATCCCTGCCCCATCCCTGCCCCATCCCTGCCCCATCCCTGCCCCATCCCTGCCCCATCCCTGCCCCATCCCTGCCCCATCCCTGCCCCATCCCTGCCCCATCCCTGCCCCATCCCTGCCCCATCCCTGCCCCATCCCTGCCCCATCCCTGCCCCATCCCTGCCCCATCCCTGCCCCATCCCTGCCCCATCCCTGCCCCATCCCTGCCCCATCCCTGCCCCATCCCTGCCCCATCCCTGCCCCATCCCTGCCCCATCCCTGCCCCATCCCTGCCCCATCCCTGCCCCATCCCTGCCCCATCCCTGCCCCATCCCTGCCCCATCCCTGCCCCATCCCTGCCCCATCCCTGCCCCATCCCTGCCCCATCCCTGCCCCATCCCTGCCCCATCCCTGCCCCATCCCTGCCCCATCCCTGCCCCATCCCTGCCCCATCCCTGCCCATCCCTGCCCATCGCTGCCCCATCTCTGCCCCACTTTTGCTCCACACACGAGGCAGTAAAACCATCCCAAATCCCCATCCAGCCACACAACCACCGCCCCGAGCCCACCGGGATCCCGCTGTGCCCCGAGGTGTCCCCAGGTGTCCCCCCGGGCGCGTGGGGCCGCGGTGGCACGGCCGGCGCTAAGCCAGTGGCTCTTAATCCACCGGGCCGGCGTTATTAGTTCAGCTCCCCAGGCATTTCCCGCAGTAATTGCGCTGATCTGCCAGGGATTATGCGCTGCCACCGGAACGATGGATGATGTTTTAATTTGAGCTGGGCATCTCCGGGGAGGGCAGGGCAGGAGCGAGACCCCTGAGCGCTGGGGAGGACGCAGAGCCCTTTCAAAGTCCCACTGTGGGGTGAAGGGGCTGCTCAGGGGTGTTTTAGGGTGGGGGGCAGCCGGAACCCGCACGCTGGTGGTCCGTGAGGCGATGGACAACAAGGTCCCAGTGCTGTGACACCAGTGATCCCAGCTGGGTGGGGATGGCGCTCAGCTCCCCCTGCGTGGCTAGGGAGGGCTCTTCCCAAATCCCAAATCTCTGCTGGGCTCGGGTGAACGATCACTGTGCCGGCCCCATCCTGCCGGGAGGGAAAGCCACGGGAAAAGGGCTCCTGCCTCCTCCCCTCCAAAGGCAGCAGAGAAACTCCCTCCTCAACGTTACCTTTAAAAATGACCCCCACCCCGCGCTGTTCCTTCTGGTAACGCAGCAATTAATCACGGCGAGGATGGGATAGATTTGTAATCAGCTCCCCCCTCCCACCGCCCCCATTTCGCAGCCCTGGGTGTTTTTCCTGGGCCCCCCCGCGCTCCCCCGCCCCATTCCGTGTGGGGATGGGGCCAGCGCAGCCCATTGATCCTGCCCGGTCGATTTTATTGAAACTCCCACGAGTGGCTTTAACTGCGTGTTGGATATTGCTGGCACATCACTTTGATGGCGACGTGACCGGCGGGAGCTCGCGGGCAGGTTTGCGGGGAGGGCTGCGGGAAGGGGGATCCATCCCGCAGGAACTGCCCCATTCCCCGCCCCATTCCCTGCCTTAATCCCTGCCCTATTCCCTGCCCCATTCTCTGCTCCATTCCCTCTTCTATTCATTACCCCATTCCCTGTCCCATTCCCTGCCCCATTCCTGTCCCCATTCACTGTGTATTCCCTGTCCCTATTCCCTTGCCCCATTCCTTGCCCTATTCCCGTCCTCCATCCCCTTCCCCCATTCCCTGTCCCTATTCCCTTGCCCCATTCCTTGCCCTATTCCCGTCCCCCATCCCCTTCCCCCATTCCCTGTCCCCATTCCCAGTCCCATTCTCTGTCCCTATTCCCTGTCCCTATTCCCTGTCCCCATTCCCAGTCCCATTCCCTGTCCCTATTCCCAGTCCCATTCCCTGCCCATCCCCAGGGTTTCCCCCCGAAGGTGGGAGGGTGGAATGGGACAGCAGAGCTGGAGAAAGGGCTTGGGATGGTTACAGGGAATGGTTTCTGTTGGAAAGGGGTTTGGGGGTAAAATGGGTTGAGAAGGAAAGGAGAGAGTGAAGGGAGGAAAAAAGAGAGCAGACAGAAATTACTTGAAAGGAAAGGGAGTAAAGCAAAGGAAGAGAGAGAAAAGGGAGAGGAGGAAAAGGAGGAGGAGATGCAGAAGAAGAGCAAAAAAGGGAAAGAAAAATAAATAAGAAAAAAGATAAAAGGAGAAATACAAGGAAAAGAAAAAGAGAAAGATAGGAAAAGGGGGGGGAAATGGTAAAGAAAAGGGGAAAGAAAAAGGAAAAGGAAAAAGGGAAACAAATGAAGAGAGAAAAGGAAATAAGGAAGGAAGGGAGATAAAGAAGAAAGAAAAAAGGAAAAAGAAAACAAGGAAGAGGAAGAGTAAAGGGAAGAGAGGAGGGAGCGAGGGGACCCACGGGTGGCACAGCTGTGCCCGAGGCAATGCCCAGCAGCCCCTTGGCTCCCCCTTCCCACTCCTGCCTCTTTTCTCTGTTCTTGCACAGCAGGAGACACTGCCAGGGCTCTGCTGGGTGACAGTGACACTGCTGGGGGGCACTGCCAGCTGACAGTGGCACTGCCAGGCGCTGCCCCTCTCACCAGCAGCACTGGGGTCTCTGGGCTGGGCTCAGCTCCCGGAGCACCGGGATGAATCCCCCATCCAGAGGAAGCACAAATCCTCCACAAACCCCCTGAAAACTGCTGGGGTATGAGGCTGAGGGGGGGTCTGAGCCCATAATGTCCCTCAGGGTCCCTTTTCCCGAGGATGAAGAACCTGGCTCACCCCCAGGTAACCACAATGGAGTCACCACCTCGCCATGGTGACATAAAGCAGAGCAAAGAAATCTGGGCTTTTCTTGCAGGTGGTGAAGGCAGAGGAATCAGCATTTGGGGTGAAAAAGCCTGTTAGGGTTTTGGGGAGATGCTTTCAGAATTTTTCCAGGAAAAGCCAACTGGTTTGGAATCATCTTTCCTCAAATAAATGCCCTGATTTTGATGATTTTCTTTCCATTTCTGTTTTCTGGCTGCTCGTGTGTGCAGGCAAGTGGCAGGTGGCTTTGGGCAGTCCAGCAGAGGAGCTCCCAGGGAAACACCAGGGTAGGGATTCACTGCCTTCCACTCGAGAAATGTCACTAAAATCCCTCAGTTTGGCCCCCAAAAAAAGGATTAACATCAGGCATTGATCCAGGCATGCATTTCCAGAGGCCTTGGGGTGACTTTGAAGCCTGGCAGGGGAGTGCCACCATCGCCCCATCCCTGTGCCCCTATTCCCTGTCCCTATTCCCTGCTCCTATTGCTTTCTCCTATCCCTGTCTCTATTCCCTGTCCCTTCCCTGTCCCCATTCCCTTCTCCTATTCCCTGTCCCCATTCCCAGCCCCATTCCCTGGAGTTGGGGGGAATGGGGAAGGGAATCCCCATTCTGGGGAGGCTCTGGAAGCACAAACCCCTTTGGCATCGAGCATCACATTCCAGCCCAGCTGCGCCAGGTGCGGCTCCATCCACAGAGGGAAACGCGGCCGAGATCCACCCCCCACCCCGAGCTGGAATTTATCGGGGGTGCCGCGCCGGGGCAAACAAGAGACCCTCGGAAAATGGGGAAAACCCACGGAATAGGGCCAGATCGGTGTGAATACAGCAGGGGCGGGGTGCTGCCGCTGCTGCGCTGCCCGGTCCGCGGCGGGCTCCGCGCTGCCCCGCGGTGGGAGCCGCTCCCGGAGCGCGGAGATCTCTGTCAGCCCCTGATGCTATCGCCCGTCAGCAGCTCCCGCTGCAGCTGCAATTTTATCCCTAATGGGGAGGCTTCGCTCGTTACCTGCTCGTTATCGGCCATCGGGAGCGGCGTGGCTCCCGCAGAGGGACCTCGGAAGGCTCCGGGGCACCGCGGGGTTCCCCGGGTTTCACAAGCCGGCACTGCCAGAGCTCTGCCGCGCGCTGCCAAAGCACCTCATCCCCTCTGCTGCCCAGGGAAACTGAGGCACGAGCGGGGGTTGTCAGTCCATGGCCACGTCACCGCTCGTGTCTCTTCCACGTGGTGGCTTTGGGACATTTCCCCGGGGTCAAAGCCACCCTTGCCATGGCCCTCGGCTGCCCCAGGCTGTGCCCTGCTCACACTGTGGGCACTCCTTGGGGACAGCATCACCTGTGGCCCGAGGTGTTTCCCCTGCTGTTGGTCCATGTGGGGGTTCTGTAGGGTCCCTGGCAGCCGACCCCGACGCTTTGGGTTCCCGCAGTGCCCTCAGCTCACACACCCAGCCCCGCAGGCCCAAATGTTTATGGCTCTCTGGAGTCATTCCTGCAGCAGGAGAGCTCAGTTCTGCTCCAGCCTGATGGGAGACAGCAGCTCCCCTTGCTGCCTCGTCCTGCCGAGCCCTGAGCTCAGCAGAGTGGCCTTCGTACCCCTGGCCATGGCAGCAGCAGCAGAAAAAGCTGCAATGTACAATTTGCTCTTCATTTTTTTTTCTTTTCCTTTTCTTTTTTGGGAGTTTTTTGGGGGGGGCTTTTTTTTTTTTTTTTTTTTTTTCTTTTTTTTTTCCCTTTTCTTTTCTTTTTTGGGGGGGCTCTTTTTTGTCAAGGTGTTGGGATGTCCTCCTTCCTCTGCAAGCAAGGAGAACACAGCCACTCCCAACCTTCCCATAACAGCCCCTGCTTTCCCTCCTGCTCCATATGGAAATTTTCCATATACTTTTCCCAGGCTGGGCAGAGCTGAGCCACCCTCGGTCTGCCAGGGGTGACGAGGTTTCCCAAATCCCAAAGCGAATCCAAGCAATACGAGCAGCCCTGCCCATCTCAGCCCAGCATCCCTGCATCCCCCCACGTGGGCAAGGCTTGGCTTCAGCACCTGTGCAACACCTTGAACCCAACTCCTCCAGACATAAAACACCCGTGGAATGGCTTTAAAATCACTTCTGAACCTCCTCTCCTTGCGCTGCACAAACCACCAGTGTTTAGAGCATTGATGCAGATCCCTAATGGAATATATATATCTATTCCATTATATAAGTTTCAAGCATGACCCTAATAACTTAACATATATATATATATGTATATAAATTTGCTAAGTTATTAGGATCATGCTTGAAATCCTACCCGTGTCCATACAAACATCTCTCCATTTTAATACTGAGTTCTTATTTTTTAAATACCCTGATACCCCCTTCCAGCCCCAGAGAACCGACATTGCCTCTTTGCTTTGCTATCTTTTAACAACACCAAACATTTCAAAAATCCATTTCTCCCATCCAAGCCAGACTTGCTTTACATCTTGCTGGATACAGAGATCTCCCTGTATCATTTGAGGTATTAATGAGATTTTTGAATTTCCATTTAATCAGCAAATTTTGCCGCTCAGTGGCCCCAGTCCTGCACGGAGCCAGGATTAAACACACTCCAAAAGCTGCCAAAAGCTGCTGCTCGCCAGCACCTCCCTGCACTGCTTCTGGATGAGGATGGAGGGGAACATTTTGGATTCCACCTTCCTATTTGGGCCAGTTTCCAAAACCAGGGGCTGCCCCAACCTCTCTGCGCTGCCCTTGGGGCTGTGCAGGAGTAGGGCCATGGCCAAGTGCACGTCCTGGCTGGGTCAGACCCTATCCCAGGCTGATGGGACACATCCTGGGTTAGTGAGACTCATCCTGGGCTCCTTTAAGCCTCAGCTTCATGCTACACTCCAGGAATTTGGACATCTCAGTTCAAATCCAAAAAAGAAGCCGGGCCAGAGCCATGAAGGTGGGTATGGGGTGAGGGCAGATCAGAGCTGCCCAGTGCCTCCATTCCTGCTCAGGGTCAGCCTCCCTCTGCTTGAACCTTTCCAAAAAACTCGGGGAACCTCAGGAGACTCTTCCTCTCCTGGGAACATGACTGCTCAGGTTCTGTCCGAGCCAGGGAAGCAACAATTCCTGCAGGGAACACGGCCTGTCCTGCTGGGATTCTCTCCCAGCATCCCAAATTGCACCCAAGCTCTGGAGCAAGAGGAGCATTTCCACACCCACAACGAGCTGCCAAGCCTCAGTTCTTTCAAGCCAGGCTCTGATGGAGTTTATTTCATTTCAAATCTTATTTTTGTGTTCGTGTTTCCAGTCAGCAATCACCACCCTGCTCCAAGCCCAGGACGGCCTCACACCATGAACCCCCCGTGCCAGGAGCTTTCTGCAGGGATTTTTGTTTCCTTTACACCCAGGTGATGCCCAGAGCAAGGCAGGAAAACACGAGCCTGGGCCCTGCCTCTGCTCTTCTCCTGCCTTCACCATCCCTGTGCTTCCTCAGCTTTTTTGGCACCAAGGGAGCTGGGCAGAAAACGCAGTGATGGGAGCACAGAGCTTCCTCCTCACCCCTCAGTGGGGCACGGCTGCCCCCCCAGAGCCACAGACTCCCCGGCCCTGCAGCTGCCTCTGAGCAGAATGAGAAAATATTGGATTTGTTTTGTGAAGGGAAAAAAAATAAAAAATAAAAAAAATAAAATCCAATATTCTGTCTGCGATCCCAGACTCTGTGCCTGGTTATGGCAGAAAAATGCTGTAAATCTCCCCTTTCCCCACCAGTTGGGAGAGAAAAACCCATTTTCTTTTAATATTCTTATTCTTCTCCTGGTCTAAGCACCATCATTTTGCAGTCAGCTCTGCAATCTCTTTGTTGACCAGGGCTTAAACCTGCTCTCCCGGCTCCCCCGACCCCGGGAAGTCGCCTCGCACACCCTTCCCAGCAGCTCCCAGGCAGCGGCAATGAGATTTTAATAGATGTATTTTCAAATTAGTTCTGGGCCTTTCAAGACTTATCAGTTAAATGAGGTTTTTCAAATTGATTCAAAGGTCACTCCGAGAGTTTTCTCTTCTCTGTTATCTCTCCCTTATGGTTTCAGTGGCGATTGACAGGACAAGGAAAAAAATTATCACCCCCGTGTTGTACACCCAGAAAAAGATAAACCCAACAAAAACCCACCCAAAATGCGAACCCAAATTAAAAGGAGGCGGCAAGAAAAGCGCCAGGCGTGGCTCCCGGGGCTGGGGCGATGTCCAGAGCCCGTGGGGGATTTGGGGAGCAGCGTTTGGGGGAGCAGAACCCCGCGGGCACGGGTGGGTGGCAGGCGGCACCCCGCGCAGGGGGGAGGCTGTTTCCTGGGGGTGGGGGGAAGGAACCCCATTTAATGTTTAACTTGCGGGAGGTTTATTGGCCCCTTCTGAGGCGCAGATTAGGAGCAAACAGAAAAACAGCCGCGGGCGGAGCGAGGCGGCCCCGCCGCGCTGATAAGGCGGCGGCTCGGAGCGCGGAGGGTGCGGGGAGCTGCGGGACACGGGGCTCAGGCAATGAGGGACCCCAGGAGCTGCGGGACACGGGGTTCAGGCAATGAGGAACCCCAGGAGCTGCGGGACACGGGGCTCAGGCAATGAGGGACCCCAGGAGCTGCGGGACACGGGGTTCAGGCAATGAGGGCCCGCAGGAGCTGCGGGACACGGGGTTCAGGCAATGAGGGCCCGCAGGAGCTGCGGGACACGGGGTTCAGGAAATGCGGGACTCCAGGAGCTGCGGGACACGGGGTTCAGGCAATGAGGGACAGCAGGAGCTGCGGGACACGGGGTTCAGGCAATGAGGGACCCCAGGAGCTGCGGGACACGGCGCAGAGAGAGCAGCGGAGCGCGCAGCGGCCGCCCCCGCGCAGCCGGGGACGCCGGCAGTGGCTGCTCCGTGCGGGCGGAGAAAGTCGCCTCTAATTCAACAGAATCCCAAAACGGGTTGCTTCAGAAAGGATCTTAAAGCTCATCTCGTTCCAACTACATTTACGAGCTAAAAAATAATTTTTTTTAAAAAATACAGCGAAATAAAATAGTAATTTAAGAAAAAAAATTAAGAAATTCAAGTTAAAAAAACCCAAAAAACTAATCCAAACCAAAACAAAAAAACCCAGACTTTTTAAGGTTTGGTTGGTTGTTTTCTGTTCCCCAACTGGGACAAAGCTTTGCCTCCTTTCTCGAATCTTTCTCCGACTCCCTGCGTGGGCAACTCTCGCGGGCCGGGAGGAGCCGCTGAGAGCCGAGACCCCCAAAATCTCGTTTTCGCCCATTTTACGGCGACAAAACCCATTCGCTCCCGGTCCTCCACAGCTCTCCGCGGCTGCGGCGCCTTTTTCCCGTCGCCTGCGGCCACGCGCGGATCGAAAGCAACGAAACCGTCCGCGGATTTCCGCCGCTCTCCCGGGCCAGAGCCGGGCCAGAGCCGGGCCAGAGCCGGGGCCGCCCCGGTGCTCGGTGGCCGCGGGCCTAGAGGAGCCGTCGTTGGGCCAAAGTCGTTTGAAAGAGGCTGAAATTAAAACAAAACTCGTGAAAAAATATTTAAATATATATATTTCCCGAGGTTTTATTCAGCGCCATCTTGTCCCTTTTTCTATCACGTATGTGTATTAATTTTGCGGTATTAATTAGTGATATTAATTATTGGCGTTGTCAAAACCCTCGGGCATTAGCCTCGACCCAGCCCCGCGGTCGTGCTCGCAGTTCCGGGGTGGTTTTGGGGTTTGTGTTGAAAAACGACACTTGGTGCTGCGGTGGAGACATGTTCGGGGAAGGGATTCATAGCAGGAGAGGAAGGATTAAAAAAGAAAGGAAAAGAAAGAAAGAAAGGAAAAGGAAGGAAAAGAATGGAAAAGAAAGGAAGAAGGAAAGAAAGAAGGAAATAAATAAAAGCAAGAAAGAAAAGCAAGAAAAGCAAGAAAGAAAGCAAGAAAGAAAGCAAGAAAGAAAACCAAACAAAACGAACAAAACAAAGTGAAAGCAAATACAGAAAAAAATGAAAATGAAGAACGAAAAAACGGGAGTGGGGGGTGAGGAGTGGAAGTGTTAATGGGAAAATAAAACGAAAGGTTGGAGAAGGAAAAGGAGAAGCGAATGTAAAAGCAGCAGGAGCTACCCGGGCCCCGCGGGGCCAGGCGCACCCCACGCGCGGGGGTGAATTCCACGCACAGCCGGGGAAAACCACGGCAGGAGGGACCCCCGAGCGCCCCTCCGAGCGGGGCACGAAGGAAGGCGGCGAGCAGGGAGCGCCGTGCCGCGAAAGGGACACGACGGCGGTGCCGCCCTCCCGAGAAATAATCACGAGCGGATTTCCCGGTCCTGAGTGCCGGAATAAATCGGTGGCGGGGAGGGGGCTCCCACTGGAGGGGGGCTGGGATGGGAGCGCACCCAGAGCCACGCGAGGGACACGCAGGGTGGGGAGGCACCCCCTGCCCGCCGCGACACGCGGGGAGGGAGGCGCAGGAGCGTTCCCACCTCCCGCATTCCCCTCGGGGAAGGAGCCGGCGCCTTTTCCCAGGGCAAGAGGGGTCGGGGTTTAGCGGGTGGGGGCCACACTCGTGCAAGGACCCCCAAAAATGCCACCGTGGGAGCTCTGCGTCACCCAGGGCCCTGGCAGGCCTCGCGGGGCGGTCACGAAGTTGGTGGAGATTAATCTGGAGCGGGCCCGGGGGTCTGCGGCCGCGACTCGGGGTCGCAGAGATGAATGGCCCGAGGGGACGCGCTGGGCACCGCCAGCTGCTGCCCAGATGTTTCTCCGTGGGACCCCTCCTCTTCTGCGGAGCCCCTTGGGGCCAGCGGGGCCGGAGGGAGCGCGGGGCGGCCGGAGCTGCAGCCCCCTCATCTCCCAGCTGAATAATTAATGGTTCATCTCGGAGGGGGCGGCGGGACGGGGGGAACTGGGCTGGAAAGAGGAGAAAAGCGGCGGTGCCATTTCTAGTGGCCCGGCGTGGTCATCGATCCGCGGCTCACTGACTCGGACTAATCCATCAGATGGACTCCTGCGGCCCCGGACCGGGACCAGGACCAGGGCTAGGATCGAAAATAGGAACAAACAAAAAGAGAAGAGGAATAAGAATAGCACCGGGACCAGAACCAGGACCAAGACCAGAAACAGGAATAGAACCAGGAGCAGAACGAGGAACAGGATCAGAAAGAGAAATAGGAATAGAACCAGGACAGAAGCAGGAATAGCATCAGAACCAGTACCAGTACTTGCCCCGGCCGTGCCACACGTAGAACACATTTTTTTTTTTTTTTCCTTATACCGGGAAGGAAAAATTCCTCTTGCCGCCCAGGTCCCTTCCCTGCTTGCCGGGGGGCGAAGGTGGCAACCATCCGGACCCCTCCAGGCCCCCAGCCCGGGGCAGCCGGAAAGAACGAGCGGAGAATCCCCGAGGCCTCGGGCTGGGGATTCGCCTGCATCGAGCGGGGGGCTCGGGCCCGGCGCCTCCCAGCGCGACCCCTTCCCCCCGATGCCGCCGCTCGGGGCAGCCGGGCCGGGGCTGAGCCCGGGGGGCTGGGGCGGACCCCAGGGCCGGGCCCGGGCCGGCGAGGCGGTGGCAGGAGCGAAACGAAAGCGGGAGCCAGCGGGGCTCGGGGCCGGAACAAAGAGCCAGGAGCGGGGGGCAGCTCGGCCGAGCCCCTCCAGGAGCCGCGTGGGGAGCGAGGGCAGCTCGGGCAGGGTCAGGACAGGAGCCTGGGCTGGTGGTTGGTGGATTTTTCCCTGTTTTCACGGGCAGCAAATGAACAAACCCCGTTCCCCGGAAATCTGGGGGGTTAATTCCTGTAAATAATGGGGACATGGCGGCCCTGGCGCTGGGGGAAACGGCGCCGGGGAAGAAAAAGAATTCTGGGGAGAATAAACCTCCCACGGCGGCGCGAGGAGCAAAGAAGTGACAGCAGGGACAGGGACCCTACGAGCCGGTTCGGGGACAGGGATCCCTGACCCGGGCCGGGGACAAGGACCTCTCGAGGCCGGCCGAGGAGAGAGTTCCCCTCGAGCTTCCCCCAGCTGCGGCCGCCTTTTTATCATCACCATCACGGATATTTTAAATTATTATTACTACTATTATTTTTTAATTATTCATTATAATTTCCAATTCTGGCGAGGCAGAAGCCCGAGCCTGCTGCTCAATTAGCCCCAACAACGGGGGCATTAAACGGCCGATCGCGGCAGTGTTTAAATCTTTATTTACCAGAACCTTGTAAAGCCAAGAACAATTTGCATTCTATTAACTGCTTTTCAATAGGGCATCGACTGGAACTAAAAGATGCCACTACCCTGCCCTAATTAAAGAGCAACTGAATTACACTAAATACATATGAACGCTGCTCTTCCCCATAAATAACGGCGGGTCCTCGTCGCTGGCTTTGCCCGTCCCCACGGGGAGCTCGGATTTCTTAAAAAATAAATTAAAGATCACTAACGTGTGTTTTGTCCGCCGCGGCTCGGCCCCGCGGAGCCAAGAGCTCCAGTCGTTTCCGGGGGAGCGGCTCCGAGCCCGGGCTGGCGGGGAGCACCGGGCACGTCCCCGCTCGCCGCTGTCCCCTCTGTCGCACCCTCCGGCCCCTTCCCCGCGACCCCCGCCCGCCCTCGGCGCAGATCGCCGCGTTTCTCCAGCACAGCCTCGGACCAGCGCCGCCCGAGACCGCGGGGAACGGCGCTGCGGGACCTCGACCCAGCCGGGACACGGGGCAGGCGGGGCTCGGTCCTTCTGCCGAGGGCAGCCGGTGCCCGGAGGGAGCGGAGCGCGGCCCCCGTGCCGCAGCCCCGGTGCTGCAGCCCCGGCGGGGTGGCCCGGAGATTCCCCTGAGCGCGGCCCCGGTACCGAGAGGCGGTGGCCGAAGCGACGGCGGAGGAGTTCCAGGGTACTGCCGGCCCCACGGGGCCGGTTCGGCGGTACCGAGAGGGAAATCCCCAAGGCAGGAGGACGGGCGGCGGCCAACTGGCACCTCTGGGCTCCGTCCAGCAGCGATCCCGCATCTCTCCCGGGGAGCAGCAGGCCCGGGGAGGCGGGAGGTCGCCTTAGGTATAACTCACCTTAAACATAAATTCCTTCCCTTTGGTCTTAAGGTCACAAACCGGATCGGTACACCGCCCGGGCCCGGCCCCAGTTCGCGATGGCAACCACGGAACCCCCGAGGGTTCCCACGCGTGTTCGCAGCACCCCCTGACCCACCCGCCCGGAGGTGCGGGACGGGCGGCCCGAGCCGTGCCGTGCCGTGCCGTGCCGTGTCCTACCTGCCAGTCTGAGCGCCGACATCCTCTGAAATTCCGGCTCCTGCAACCATTTCCACATCCTGCGGAAAGTCTCCCGGCCGGACTTGAGCTTACTCCAGGGCTTGGGGTTCCGCAGCAGGTCCGAGAGGGTCCCCTGGGAGCGGCACAAGATCCTCTGCGCGAAGATGGCCTGCGGGATGCTGTACCGCTTCAGCTCGGCCGTGATCCGCTGGGCCACCTCCTTGGTGTTGATCTCCTCCACCTGCCCGGAGCCGCCGGGCTGGGAGCCGGGGCCGGGCGCCGGGCGCTCTCGCTCGCCCAGCAGCGAGGCTCCGGGCTGCCCGTGCGGGTGGCCGTGCGGGTGCATCCCGTTGAGCGGCGGCATCATGGCCGAGCTGGGGGCCGCCAGCCCCCGCGCCAGGTGCTCCTCGCCCCGGGACAGCATCGCGGCGTGCGAGTCGAAGCCGTTGGGCGAGAGCATCTTCTCGTTGGGCAAGTGGCCGGCGGGGCCGTAAGGGGCCAGCGGCTGCTGGGCGTTGTGGAGGCTGCCCAGCCCGTTGGGCAGCGGCGATAGGGGCTGCCCCATGGCCGGCATGTCCTTGGGGTAGTGGCTGTAGAGGTTGCCCATGGAGGCCAAGCTCCGCTCGTCGCGCATGAGGGTGAAGCTACCGCTGACGTTGCCGGCCAGGCGCGTGTGCGGGTGGTGGTGGTGGTGGTGGTGGTGCGGGTGGTGGAACTTCTCCGAGACGGTGGAGATGGGCGGCAGGTGCTGCAGGGGAGTCAGCGTGGTGTAGGTGCTGCTCAGGCTCATGCCGGAGGGCGACTCGCAGGACATGCTCATGGCGGGGTGCAGCGGGGCTCCCAGGCTGTGCTCGCCGCGGTAGTCGCCCCCCTCCAGGATGGAGGCCATGCCCGAGACCATGGCGGGCCGGCCGTGCGGTACCAGGTTGCGGTGCGAGCTCTGTCGCCCGTGCGCGGGGCTCAGCAGCTCGGCGGGCTGCGAGTGCGGGACTCCGTGCAGGCTGCCCAGGTTCTCCATCGCCAGCTCCATGGTGGCCGCCGGGCTCTGCCGCTGCCTCGCCCGCTCGCTCGCTGCCTTCCTCCCCCACCCCCCCGCCGCCGCCGCCGCCTCC
>NW_024519208.1:623233-679269 GCF_017590135.1 Pyrgilauda ruficollis
GCCCCGCCCCCCCGGCGGACCGAGCCGCCCCCCCGCTCCTCTCCCGGTGCCGCCGGGCGCGGGGAGCGCCTTCACCCGGACCCCCGCCGGGTCACCTTCCCCCCGCCCCGCGGTGACACCGCCGCCCCGGGGTGACCCCTGCCACCGGCGTGACCCTCCCCGGACGGGGTGTCGCGCCCTCCCCGCCGCACCCGGTGCCCGGCGCGTCCGGCGGCGCTGCAGGTGCCGAGTGCCCGCCTGCGCCCCCAACATCTGGCTGGCCCCGGGCCACTCCCTGTGCACACATCTGGCTGTGCCAACCTCCCTGGATGTGCCTGTTCCCAGCGTCCCCAGCAACCCCCTGCCCCTCGCTGCCTGCCCCGTTCTCCACCCCGTGCCCCTCCCAAGGGCCTGGCTGTCCCTTTCTACCCCAAATATCCTCTCCCGCACCCCCGCGGTTCCCCACGCGTGGCCCCCCCGTCCCCATCTTTCCCTTGCCCCGCGGCGGGCACTGCCTCGGGAAGGCGAGGTGGCCTTGGCACGGGGAGGGGAGGTGACAGGGACACGCTTGGAGAGACACACGGTGCTGCAGGGCCCTGAGCAGCGGTGGTGGAGGAGCAAAAAAAAAAAAAAAAAAAAAAAAAAAAAAAAAAAAAAAAGGAAGGAGGGAATAAGTTCGGGAAAGCCCTTATGCTAAAAGTTTACATGTGTGGCAGAACTTTGATCTGCCAAAAATTGGGCTCAGAAGACTCCTCTGCTCGATTGTATTGATCTTCATGCAAAAGGAGCCGCAGCAATAGTCTGAAGAACACCACCTGTGCTGCACTGGCATCTCAGCAGATCAATAGATGGGTCCCTGTTTAGCTTGAAAAAGACTGTCTGTAAAAGCTCCTAATACAGTGGGGGCTGAACTGCCGCTCCTGTGTGTAACCCCTCAGCCCTTGCTGACTTCTATGCCTGCTCCCCCTCCGGGGGGGGGGGGGGGGGGGAAAAAAAAAAAAAAAAAAAAAAAAAAAAAAAAGAAGGAAGGAAGGAAGGAAAGGGAAAGAATAAATTGGAATGGAAAATGGAAAACGCGAAGGGAAAATGGAGAATGGAAAGAGAAAATTGAAAGGGAAAAGGGAAATGGAAAGGCAAAGGAAAGGAGGGTGAGGAAGACTGGATGAAGAGCCGACGTGAGCCGGTTTTAGGCCACCGGAGGGGTTGGTGCTCGCTGTCCTTCCAGAACGGTTTTCAGCTGGCCCCGGCCCCGTTATCCCGAGCTGGGCTCCCCGGGCAATTCTGGCCTTTCCCGGCCTTGTCCGTTCACCCAGGTCGGCACATGCCGGTTTCCCAAGCGGTATTGAACAGACCCAAAAAATAAAAATAAAATCTATAGTTTCCTGCGGGTGGGGCCCGCCAGCCCCGCGGGGACTGCTCAGTTCCCGGCCGCTGCCGGGCTCCAGGCGGCTTCCACAGCCGAGGGATGGCCGGGAGGAGCTGGCAGCTCCGGTGCGGGGTGGCAGCGGCGGGACAGCAGGGACCGGCCCTTCCGGGGGTGTTCGTGGAGACCTACCCGGCCCCCGCCTGCTCAGGGACTAACTCAGCCAAATCCCGTCCAAATTCTGTGTTTTTAACACAAGCTATCTCAAGCCATCTCACCCCATCTCAACCCATCCGTTCCATCCATCGCATCACATCCCATCCATCCCACAGTTTTCTATCCCATCTGGCACCTTCTCCGGGAAGTCAATTAAGTGCCCAGTTCATTAAAATAAAGCCCCGCAAATTCCTGGGACGTGAGAGCAAGGGTAGATGATGATCGGAGGGGAGGGGGGCCCTCCCCTCTGCCCCTTTTCTGCCCCTTACACCCCGATCCAGCCCCTGGAGCCGGGGCGGGCCCCGCCGAGCCGGGGTACAGAGGGACCGCGGCCCCCCTTGGCCTCCCCCTCGGTTTATGCCTGCCTGGAGGTCCCGGGGGCCCCGAGCAGGACCCCTGAGACGGGGGGAACCAGCCGGGCCGGGGGGGTTTCGGGCAGGTAACGGGACCGGAGCCGGGCAGGGAGGGACAGGGCGGTCTGGAGTCCAGCAGAGACTGGGGGGAGGGGGCGAAGTCGAGGTGCCAGGGGTGGGCACCGAGCCCCAGAGCCGGACAGGGGTGGGCAGGAGATGGACAGGGGGGGGCCTGGGGCTGGGCAGAGCTGAGCAGGGGAAGGCTCGGAGCCGGGCAGGGATGGGTAAGGGGAAGGCTCGGAGATGGGCAGAGCTGAGCAGGGGAAGGCTCGGAGCCGGGCAGGGATGGGCAAGGCGAAGGCTCGGAGATGGGCAGAGATGGGCAGGGGAAAGCTCGGAGCTGGGCGGGGATGGGCAGGGGCCCTGGAGCCGGGCGGTGCCAGAGGGTGCAGAGCGTCGGTGTCGAGGTGAGCGGTGAGGAGGAGGTGGGGAGCAAACCAGGGGTGAAGCATCCGGGTCTGGAAGGGTTTCATTGAGTGTAATAATGGCGATAGCGCATCGACCGCCCATCGATAGATCTATCCCTGCAGCTGCCGTCCCGCACCGCGGCCCCGTGCCGGGCTCCCTCCATCCTCAGCCCCGCCGGGCCCGCGGCACCGAGAGCCCCCCGGGACGGGCTCTGGACTCTGCCCTCCGCCGAGCCTCACACCGAGCAAACAGCAAAAAACAGAGAGACTTTTTAGTAATTAGTGCGACATAATTGAGTAATGCGGTAGCCCCGCGCCCCCCTCCTGCCCCCCCCGGCCCTTCCCCGATCGATGCAATATCATTAGGGCGAGAGGCACCGAGACGCGCGGGGCCGGGCCGCGGGGAGGCGGCGGGAGCTCCCCGGGCCGCCGTGCGGGTTCCGGCCCCGGGGTCTGGGGGAGCCGCGGGGTTCGCTGCCTGCGCGGCGGCTCCGGTCCGGGGAAAGCCCTCGGAGCGCCCGGAGGCTCTGGCCATGGGCCGGGACGCAGCGCGGGGGAGAGGCCCCGGCTCCATTCGCCAGCTGGATACTATTGATCCCTTCCCTCGCCACCTCTTTCTTCCCGAGCTCTCTCTCCCTATTTAATTCCCTTCCCTCTGCTCCTCCGCAGCCGCCCGGGCAGCGCTCCGAGCGGAGCCGGGCGGTGCGGGCACCCGGGGGCGCAGAGCGGTAAGTGCGGGGAGGGGGAACGGGGGGGGGGGGGGGGGGGGCGGGCCCCCCCCCCCCCCCCCCAGCCCCGCCACATCCTCGCAGCGACCAGGGAGCGGAGCGAGGAGCTGAGGGGCGCGGACCCAGCAGCCCCGTCCCCAACCCCCCCAGCCTCCCAGAGCTCGCTCGGCGTCCCCGTCCCTGCCCGCTGCCCCCGGGCCGTGAGGACTCTTGGGGCTGCCCCAGAGCCGGGGGACGTACCGAGCATTGCAGCTCCAGGGCTGTTTTGAGTTCAAGTCTTACTTCCATGCAGCTTTTATTCTGTGTGCTGGTTTGTCTTTATTTTAATTTTTTTTTTTTTTTTTTTTTTCCCTTGCACTTAGGAACAGCGCGAAGGCACAAACGCCCCGGCCAGGACCAGCCCTAACGGAGGGGCCGCACCGCGGGCGGTGCTGCGGCAGAGCAGGCACCGGGCACCGGCCAAACCGTCGGGTTTTACCGGGCAAGGGAAGAAAAGGAGCCGGAAAGCGGCTCCACGCACCCCGCCGGGAGCCAAAAAGTTCCTTAAAGTTCTTTAAGGCTTCAAAATAACAGCACCATCGCCTGGCAGGTGAATTATTTAGTGCCTATAGATCCCTCGCAAACCCTTTCATTTCGGTTCCAAACCTTCCCCAGCCCAGCCTTTGCCTATGGATGTCTCGATTTTCCAACAATCAAGCGGGAGGCAAAGAGCGTGGCAATTCCTGCTAATCGATTTTCCATACAATGGGCCCCAGATGATGTTTTAAAATGTGAGAAACTAAAATGTGTTGGTTTAAATAAGACTTTTGCAATCAATAGCTTTTAAAAAAAGAGTCTTTGATACCGGTTCTTGAAGGGGATTCAAACGCTTTCGCTTCCAAAACAAAACAAAGCAGGAAAAAAACCAGCCACGCCGGAAAAGTTCCGCCTGGATTTGGGGTCATTAGAGTGGGATATGGAGAAAGCCGCTCGGGGGGCGCAGAGCCGGGACCGCGGCCCCCCCGGCCCCGCTGTCCCCACCGCGCCCCCTCCGCGGGGCTCAGCTCCCCCCGGGCCGGCCGTGGGCTTGGCCAGCCCCGCGATTCTGCTCCTTTTCCTCCCTATCCCGCCTGTTCGGGTGCGATTTTCCCTTCCCCGCTCTGCCGCCGGCGCCCAGTCGCGTTGCACTGTGGTTTGCTGCGCCCCGGGAAGGAATCCGACCGAGAAAAAACTCCGGCCCTTTCCCCACCGACCGCTTCCTCGGCTTAAAATTCCGGCCCCCCTCGGCCGATCATCGAGATCTGCGCCCTCCCAGGGTTTTGGGTTTTTTAAAAATTTTTAAGACAGTTTTACCTGCAAGATCAGGCCCTCTCCCCACCCCTCCCGACTTCTTTTCCTTTTCCTTTCCCTTTCCCTTTGGCGGGGTAGAATATAATTTTTTTAATGCCCTACTCGCTTGAAATGTTTCATTCTCTCTGCAGATCCGGCCCAGGAGGATTTTAGGGACAGGAACGGAGCGGGGGTCTGGCCGGGACCTGCCTCCTCCCCCGCCCGGCTCCGCCGCCCGCCTCGCCCCGGTCCCGGTGGGTCGGGCCTGGGCCGAGCTGGGAGGGGGGAAAGCAGCAGAACCGGGGGGAAACGGAGCGGGGGGGCCGGGACGGAGAGCTGGGGGCTGACCCGGTCCCTCCACGACTTTTCTGGAGACTTTTCTCGTTTAGCCGGAAACTTTGGGCGGCCTCGAAACTCAGCGGGAGGCAGCGGCGGGGTCGCGGCGGCGGCGGGGAGTGGGGACGGGGGGGTTCCCATCCGATTTCGCCCCGAGGGGGCAGTTTGAGGACGGGCCGTGTCTCTTTTCGATGTAACCCCGGCAGGTTTCCCCCGAACGGAGCGGCCCCGCGGAGCTGCGGCGCATCCCGGGCCGGGCCGGGCACCCCCGGGGTTCCGCACCCACCTGGGCCGGGGAGCGGGGCCCGCGTCCCCCCCGCTGCCCCCGCGCCTCGAACACCCCCGAGAGTCTCCGGGAGCCTCTTTCAGCCGCAATTTGTTTTCGAAAGTTCCCAGCAGAGCACCGCTGAACTTTACACCCTGGCAGCGGCACGGAGAGGGCTCGACCCCATCGGAGCTTTCGGGGCAAAAGCGTGGAAAAATCTCTGGGATTTCGCCCAGCTGCGAGATATAAAAATTATACAATCGAATTTTAATTTTTTTTTCCTCCTAATTTTTGCCCTCCCTCCCGTTGTCTGTCTGCCTTTCCCCGCTCAGGCCCGGCCATCCCCGAGCCGGGTTGGGGTGCGGGTGTCCCCAAGTGGGGCACACGGAACGAGTTCGCCCGTGCTCTACGGGACGGGACCCTCAGACCTCCGAGATGTCCTTGTTCCCCCTGCTCTGCCTTCTGCCACTTTTTGCTCCTTCTGCATTTTGGAGACCTTCAAACCCTCGTCTCTGAGAGCCCCAAAAGCTCTCGGGGGCTCGGGGAGTTGGAGGCAGAAACCTGGTTTGTTTTACCGGGGGCCGGTAAAACATTGAGGGAGCGGGAGGAACCGGGTGTTTTCTGCCGAGCCGCATCCCCCGTGCACCGCCAGCACGCGAGCCTGATGCAGTCATTTTATACACAATATAGACAATCTCTATCCTATACATAATATACATAGAAAGCGAGAGGATTTCTTTTATAGCACTGCGATTTTTAAAATACATACTATATATTTTTAATTTTTGCCCTTGTGTTTCTCTGTTTCCCGCAGATATTTTCCTGTCTCTTCAGGCTCCTTCACCTGGCTCGGGAGAAGCCGTCTCTGCTTTTTCGCTAAGATTCCGGCTTTGGACACTTCTCTCCCGCTGCGGAGGGCAGAGGGAAGGCAGGGCCTTGTGCGATCTGCAGAGCGGCCGGGAAGGGGGAGCGGGCCCGGCCCCCCCGGTGCGGAACGGGGGCTCAGCCCCGCAACAGGTACCGGGGTACCGGGGTAGCCAGCCCGGGGCTGCGGGGACCGGCCCGGCCTGCGGGAGGAGCCGAGGGAGGCAGCGCTGGGGGCAGGAAGGGCTGGGCTCAGGGAAAATGGGAAATGAAGCTGGAAGGGACAGGCAGGGACAGAGACAGGCACTGATGAGGGTGAGGGAGATGGGAAAGGAGACAGGGAAGGGACAAGGAAAGGATGGAAGGGGACACGGCAGGGAGGGGGATAAGGAAAATGGGAAATGATGGGGAGGTGATGACAAGGCAGGGACGGGGATGAGGGAAAGCAGAAATGGAAGCAACCAGCGGGGACGAAGCAGAGACAAGGCAGGGAGCTGCCACCCCCAGCCAGAGCAAGCAGCTGCCCCGGGGACAGGCAGGGGGTCCCTGCAGGCTGGGATGCCCCTCGCCCACCCGGACACAGAGCGCTGGTCACCAGAAGAGTCCCGAGAGGCTCAGACCCCGCCGGGGCCGATCCCCACACCCGGAGCAGCCAGAGCCGACACCACGGCACGGACCCGCCCCAGGGAAATGCCCCCGAACTCCCCCTCCCACCGAACCCTGCCACCACCCGCGCACAAAGCCACCCCCGGTGGCAGATGCCACCCAAGAGCCAGCCTGGCGGGGGCACGAGGTGCTGGCACCCCTTTCCCCGTGAGCTCCTCTCCCCCGCAGCAGTAATTGCTGCTGTATTTATCCAAACTGGGAGGGGGTGCCAGAGAAAGACTTCGAAGAGTAATTTTCCGGGAATTCTCCTCGGTGTAATTGTCTTGATAATAAATCCAGACGCTTAGCCTGTGTATGAATTGCTTTTTACCATTTTCATTTATTATTGAACACAGTGGGGAGAGGGGGAAAACGCAACATGGCTCTTTCTTGTGAGAGAGAAGGGGCGAAGGGGCTGAGGAGACAATTTCTCTGCAGATCCGGGAAACCTGGATGTGTTCATCATCCTGCTCTCTGCTTTGCTGGGTTTTTTCCCCCTTAATACCTAGCCCGTTTCCCCACCCCCCACTTTTTTGGGGGTTATTGAAAACTAATTAAATAACCCGTTAGCTAACACGTTAAATTAAGATCCACTCTTGGATTTAATGATGTCTCCGGAAGAATTGACAGAAATGTGAAGACAGACTGTCAATAGATTCCTTCCCCTGGTTAAAGTGTATAAATGTGATTAAAACAGATCTCCAAGAAGGGTGTCCCGACACACGGGGATGGAGCCAGCGGGGCACCTGCGAGCTCTGGAAGGAAACATCTCCTGAAGTGGCTGCTGAGCGGGGACATGGGCTTTAGGACAAGATCGCTGCTCCCTGGAAGATGAGGAACCACCCCGAGCCATGATTTGGGCTGGAGGGAGAGCCTGGAAAAAGCTCTGGGGGAGAAGAGAGCACCTCACAGCCATTCCCGGACTCAGTGCAGCCCCAGAGCTGCTCCTCCACCCCCGGCCCTCGCAGCGCCCCAGGGCAGTTTGTGCCACCAGCACGGACACAAAGCTGAGCCCAGGCGCAAAGCTGAGCCCAGCCGTGCAAACAGCCGGCGTGGTGAGCACACGCCCACGGCTTTCTGCCTAAGCTCTCAGGTAAAGGTTACCTTAGCATCCAGGCTGGAAAAAATCAATGGCTGATACAGCATGAGACTCAGAGAGACAACATACATCTATCACTTAGGGATTCGATGGGCTTAGAATAGTCTTGTCAACAAATGATTGTTTAAACAGAATATCTCAACTGTTTATGGCACCCTTAATCCATACATCTGAGCACCACTGGAACAAGTCGGGAGCATGGATTGCTCTGTGGAAACCTCTGTCGTTAGGTCCGGGGCTGCAGAACACTTAAGCATGTGCTTAAGTCTCTTAGACTTCAAATTAATCATGTACTTAAGTGTTTTGCTCGGCCAGGCCTGGCTTAAGAACAGGGAAATACCTGTCATTATGTTAATGGATGAAGTTTTTGTTTCCTGCTCTTCATTTGTAAAGGGCAGTGCTCACACTGTGCTCTGGACACGGAGGCTCCTGGCTGATTTCTGCAGTGTGCAAACAGAGCTGGTGCCACCCGGGTTATTCCACAGCTCTGCCTTCTCCCTGGGCACTGGAGTCCTTCATGGGGCACCGCAGGGAGTGCAAAGGGGGGTGCTGGGTGAAAACCCCCAGGGGCTGGGTGTTAAATCATGTGGAGAGGGTTGCAAAAAAAGCTGCAGGTGAGTGCAGAGGAAAAAGAAGCTGGAAAAGCATCACAGACCTGGAGCAACAGTTCTGATGTTCACAGGAAGCTGAGCAGGGAGAGAGAAGTTCCAGATCCAACCACCCCGGAGATCTTCTGTGGAGCTCCCCAGAACCCCCCAGAGCCCCCCAGCACCGGGAGCTGTGACCCACTGGGGGCAGAGGCAGCTGCTGAGGAGGTGCTGCCACAGGGCCCCTCGGTCCCCACGTGGGTGTGATGATGCTTTGTGTAGGCTGAGCTAGAACAGAGGCTGGGCAGAGGTAAAGAATAAAGCAGAGATTTATTAAAAGGCCTCAGTGGATCCACCTTGGGCAGCACAAGAGCCCAGCCAGGGCTGCACCCAAGGTGAACCAAAATGGTCACAAAATGCACGAGCGCTCACGGGGTCTCTCACTTTGATCAGTTCTGCTCCATTTGCATGTTGGTGTTAATTGTCCAATTCCAGCTCCAGCCCTTGCATTCCCATCCTTCTTGTTTTTCACTCTTCAGCCCACGGGGTTTGTCCTCTTGGGCTGAGATTTGGATCCTCTGTCCTTGGTCCCCAGCTAGAGCAGGAATTGTTTTGTCTCCCTGCTCTGTGCAGAGAGCTCACCATGCCCTGATATGAACCCAGACCCACACACTAAAGCAGCACAGAATTTGAAAAATAGAAAAGCTCAAACCTGAGGCATCAGGTGGCTCAGCTGTGATGTGGGGATCCCAGGGAAGTGGTGGAGCCACCATCCCTGAAAGCGTTCCAAAAACCTGTGCAGATGTGCTCAGGGCCATGGTTTAGTGCTGGGCCTGGTTAATGGTTGGACTGGAAGGTCTTGGAGAGCTTTTCCAGCTTAACTGACTCCTTGAAGTTCCAGCAGTGCCACTCCTTGCATCCATCACCTGTCCAGTCTGCCAGGGGGGATCTCTGCCTGTGGCTCACTTATCTCATGTTAATCACACAACAAACTCATCACCTTGGGAAGGTGAAGCTTCTGTTTCCTCAAACAAGCTTCCAAGTGAACTTGAAAGGAGTCTCTCAGGTGTTCAGGGGCTTTGCAAGGGAACAGGAACTTTTAGAAACAGGGCTTGAAGAATAAAACCTTCAATATTACTCCTAAAAATGTAGAATGAACTTTCTTTTCTGCAAAACTAATAATCTCACATTGTCAAGGATCTCTCTCTCCTTCCTACTTGGAGCTGTTCTCTTCCTCCCTCTCCTTGATGTTCTCAGAGAATCCCAAAAGGTTTTGGGTTGGAAGGGACCTCAGAGCCCATCCAGCTCCAGGTGAGCACCCCCAGCTGTTAAGCCAAGCCCCTGGTTAAGCTTCACCCCTGATGGTTTCACTGGACGGGACTGGGGTAATTCTGTCCCAAGATATCACCTTCCTCTCTTCCCACAAAATCCGTGTCCCAAGCTCAAACCCAGCAGCAATTTCCTGTTCCATGAGCCCATGGGCACCTTCACCTCCCCGTGATGAAGCCTGGTCTGGTGCCCGTGGCAGGCAGGGGGAGGCTGGGGCCTCCACAGTGGGGACACCCCGAGGGGCTCGAGCCAGGAACCAAACCCAGCCCCAGCTCCCTGAGTCCATCTGAATCCAGCAGCTGCTGGAGCTGTTCAGACCCAGAGAGCTGGGAAAAGCAGGTTGGGAGCACAGGGGAGCCTCCACCCTGCCTGGATGCTGCAGCTGAGGAGCAGTCCTGGAGGTTTTGTGGCAGGGAGGACCAGGAGTGTTTTCCCAAGACGCCGCTCAGCTCTCGGGGCCAGCGCAGAGCTGGTCAGATATCGAGCAGGGCCGTCAATGCTGCAGCTCTAAGTGAAAGCAAAAATCAGTTAATGGTCTTGCCAGCCCTGCTCTGGGCATGGGGAGTCCTCACAGAACCCGGGGTGGGTGATTTGTGAGGGGCTGCTCAGTAAAGTGGTCATTCAGCAGCCATTACTGTGTGTATAAAACAAAATATCCCAAAAATCCCAGTGGGAAGAGGGAAATCACTGCATTCGAGGAAGGGCTGCTATTCATCAGAGCCTGTAAGTACCTGCTTCAACCCCCTGGGAATTTGGAGAAGGGGTTTGGGATCTGACAGGATCCTCCTCCTGTAAGGATTTATGGGAATTTGAATGTCTTCATGTAGGAAAAAAACCCCCAAGAAACGGAATAAAGAAATCCCAACCATCACAGACATTGTCAATCAAGGCAGGGGGTTCTGACAGGCTTTAGAGTAGCAGCTAAATTTAAGTTTGGGCGGTTTTTCAAATTTCCTTTTAGTGTAAATTAATCATGATTTTAAAACAAAAATAAAATCACACGGGGCTGGAAGAGGAAAATGATTCCCTTGGAAATGCTGAAGTGGAATAATCTGATGACTCCTGTTCTTTCAAAATGAAATGTTAGAAAAGGGAGATTTCAGGAAGCAGGGGTTGTTCTGGAAGAATGATTTATTTTGAAAAAGACATTTTTTCTGATTTTCCAAACTTCTGGAGTATCCCTGACCTCCGCTTGGTGTGGAAAGGCTTCAGAGGCTCCCAGGGACAGAGCCCTGCATCAATAAGGCTCCAACTTGTTCTCAAAGGTTTGTGTCCTGCCCTTCCTCTGGGTGGAAAAAATTCATGTAGGGCAAGAAAATGCCAAAAGGCAACTGCAGAGGACGAGAAAATTGCAGCAGCAGAGTCAGGAGGACTCCTCACAACAAAGGATTTGCTTTCTTTGGCCACCCAGAATGAGGAATTCCACCCTGCCTGGATGCCTGGGTGTAAAGTCTGAGTAACTGCCTTGGCCTGAGTTATGCTCAGCTCTTCAGGATGAAAAACTACTGGAATTTTTAATCTACATTAAGATAATAATTTATCTTTCAGTATAATAATATATCTTTAAAATAGGGGAATAATCTATCTTTAAGATGGGATAATAACACTCATGTCCTCTGATGCTTCTTCCTTGGGCTGAAGGTCAGATGAGGGTCCACAGAGCTGCCCAGTGTTCAGGGGTTCGGATCAAAGCCCCTCCAGGTGGGTTTCTTGTCTCCATTGCGAGCCAGAGCCCACCCAGATGTGAGGCAGATTGTGGGCTCACCTTTCCAGCAGAAAAAAGCTTCTCCCCCCGGTTTGACCAGGAACTGTTGTGATGCAGAGCTCCAGAGTTGAGTGTTGAACCCCAAAATTAAAGGGGTGACCCAGGGGTGACTGCTGGCCCAGTGACAGTGTGGACATGCCACTGTGGGGGACCCTGGGCTTTACTGGAGTCAGAGCTTGTGCCAAGGCTGAGGGGTGGGGTCAGAACTGCCTCGAGCCAGCTCTGAGCTGATTTTTCATCTGGGGAGCATCTCTGGGTGGGAGTTACCTCCTGTGGGAGCTGAGCAAAGGGTTGGGTTTGATGACCCCACAGAAATGTGCTTCTCCCAGCTCTTGTGGGAGCCCACCTGCTCTCGTGGAAATGAAGCCATGGGTGCCTCCCAAGGGGAAACATCCACTTGGGAGCACTTGTGGTCCAGTATTGACCCCTCTGTCCTCTGGCCATGTGAGATAACCACAAAACGAGGGTTGTAAACCCTGCTAGGAAGAGTTTGGGCTCTAAATGTGACTTCTTGCAGGGACTGCAGTAACAGACACACACGAGGTGCCTCCATCTGGAGCGGGGTGGAGCCAGAGCAGCATCAATACCTGCACAGCAAATACTCTGCAGCACCTGGGAAAGCACCTCCCCAGCCCTGATCTGCATGTGATGGAGGAGCAGCCAAACCTGGGCACCACTTTTAGGATGAGCTGCAAAGACTTTGCTGTTGGGGAGGCCATGGGAGCCAGAGCTCCAAGCCTCCTGTGGCCATTAGGATTTGCCTAATGAAGGGCTCTTTGGGAGGAGGGATGGACCTTGTCTACACACAAAATTGCAAGCCAAAATTGGTCTTGTGTAGACACTCTTAAATCATTTTAAAGCAGGTTGGTATTGGTTTGTATAATTCGATTCCTTTACCAAAGCGAAGCGAAATCGATGCAAATGGGGTTTACATTGATCCCAGTACATCCGCACAAAGGTTTTGCCCCAGTTTAATGAAATCAGTTTAAAAAGACACCTTTAGCTAACCTGGCATAACTTTGTGTCCAGCCAAGGTGAGCGAGGCAGGGAGCAGGGAGGACAGCAGTGTGCTGTGCCCCGAAGAGAGGCGGTGCTGGGCAGCGGAGCCTGGTGCAGAGGCTGCGGTGGCGAGAAGTGATAAGGAATGGGTCAATAGAGTTTTCTCAAAGATTTTTTTTTAAAGAAAGGTTAAATGTGAGGTGATATCGATTTCCCTTTTCTCCTCGTCCCTCCTCTCACCACCCCCCAGCCCCGTCCCTTCCTCCCTGCCCTTTCCCCACCTCCCCACCACCTGGAGCCAGCCTTGGAGGAGGACTCGCAGCCCAAAGTGGCCAAGTGACCAGGGAGGACCACGGCGCTGGCCAATGGCCATCCCAAGGAGCCCCTGTTGCTTAGCAACCCGCGGCGGAGAGAGGCAGGGAGCGCAAAAAGATGGATTTTCAGATTGCAGCAGCCAAGCAGATCAATTCTGCAACATGGGCTACAGTGGCCAAGCGGAATCTCTCTTGCTCCCAGCAGGTATTGATCCAGCCATGCTATAGGCATTGAATGAGCTCTAATAAGTCCTGAGTAAACAGGAACAAGGACTTAAGTGATAGCCCAGCAGTCAAACATCAACTCCCTTTGTCTTCTTCTTCCCCCCCTTCTTCTTCTTCTTTTTTTTTTTTTTTAATTGCTGAAGGGTTTGCGAGAAAAGGACAATAAACTTTATTGATAGAAAAATAGAGTCAGAATATCACTTCCTTCTGAGCATGAGAGGGTTTGGAGGGGTAAAAAGTCCCTGCCCTGAAATTCCAGGTTGGCTTTGGAGAGCAGTGACCTGTGGACACATATGGTGAATGTGGCTCCCAGCTTCCCTGAGCTTCCCTGGTTATGGCCAAAACTCAATGACAAAGTGTTTCAAAGGGAATTTTTATGGAATCCCAGACTGGTTTGGGTTGGGAAGGATATCAGAACTCATCCAGTTCCATCCCTGTGTCATGGATACCTTCCACTAGACCAGGTGGCTCCAAGCCCCATCCAGCCTGGCCTTGGACATTTCCAGGGATGGGGCATGGAAGTCATAGTGGAAAACACGGAGTTTTTCCAGGGACAGCCTCGTGTCCAGAGCTGACATAAAAGGGAGCACATCCAGGAGTCTGGACTTCAGGTGGAATCTCCTCCAGATCTCCAGGGGAGGAAAGGTGTTCCAGGTGAGCTGTGTAACCCAGGCCAGCCTTGGGGAAGGGGCTGGGAGCAGGGAAATGACCTCAGGGTGATGCCAGGGCAGGCAGCAAAGCTGACAAAGAGCCAGAAGGGCTTGTCCAGAGCTGTGGGATGCTGAGGAAAAGGAAGCAGCAAAGTTGGCCGTGACTGTGAGAGGCTTTGTTTGCTGAAGGGAGATGCCCAGCCGAGGAGTGGAACCAGGCAAGGAGGAGTCCGAGCTGATTGAGGACTCTGAGGCCAAAGAAAGGAGCCCAGGATGGAAGGGGGCATTTTGGGGGACATCAACGAGCTTGAAGGACCTGACGGTAAAGGAAATGTGTGGCTGAGACCAAGGAAAAGCCCAAAATAACTCAAGTGACAAAAACTTGACTTGGCAGGTGCCAGCACTGGGAAAGTGTCTCAGTTTGACAAAACCCCTCAATTGCTTGGACTTTCCCAGCTGCTCTCTACTGAGGGCTGCAGTGCCCAGCCCTTTGCAGCCCAAGAGCCTGGAGAACAAACACTCCATGGCCACGTCAAAACCTGCTGCCCTGTCCCTGTCCTCCCTCCACTCCATTGGTCCTGCGTTGTAGGAAATGGATTTGTAGAGAATTTTTAAAGTTTGATAGGAAGTTTTCATACAGATGCACATATGTGAGCTTTCTGCCAGCTTTGAGCCATTTCCTACATTTCTCCCTCTCTCTGGAACAGGGGAGAGATTAGACACAATCTTCTATCACAATTATCTTCTGATTGTGATGGTGTGAATGATAACATCTGTATTGTCTCATCCTGCACACCAGGCTGAAAATAGAATAAAAGTTTTTAAAACACCTCTCAGTTAGCCTATCTCTAAATCAGAAAAGGACTTATCAAACACTGTGCCTCCTCCTGCACTATCTCCACCCCCTTTTCCTTCCCTCCCTGCAGTGAGGAGCCCCCATGCTCAGGACTCCCCATCTCCTGCCCCCTGTGCCTCATCTTTACCTGTTCTCTCCCCAGTTTCCTTAAATATCCTAAATTTCCACCTCTGTCTCCGTGCACAGTGAAGCCTCCAGCCCCTGCTGTCTCCAGCTGAGGAGCTGCTGCCACAGAGAGGACCAGGATCCCATCCCAAGGGCTGGGTGCTGCTCTGCCTGCCCATTCCCAGGTGACACCAATGAAACACCTGGAGCTGCTCCAGGTTTATCCTGGTGTAACTGTGTCATGGTTTTACATGTAAAATTATGTACCCCCAAAAAAACCATAATACCCTTTTTACACCCTTTTTAGTTTCTCCAGTAAATGTATCATGTTGTTATTTTCATTGTAATGCTATGTTTTATTATTCCATCAAGTTGATTAAGAGCATTTTTCTGTTATCCTGTACTCCCACTACTTCACCTTTCTCCTAATCCTATCTCACAACAAAAAGCCAGTACATTAGTAATTAACCAACACCAAACCCACCACACTCTTTAATACATTAGCTAAAATATCTCAAAATTAACAAAATCTCAAATTAACAAACCAAAACCACTACAGACTGGGATCACAGGCAGGGCTGTCTCCAGCCATTATGGGACTGGGGAAATGAGAGCTCTGTGCTTGCACTCCTGAGCTCTCCCAGCCACATTTCAGCAGCTTCATCCTAACAGGGCTGATAATTAATTGATCTGATATGAAGGTGGCTGCTGCCCGTGCTCCTGGCCACAGCTCAGCCCTGGTTACAGGAGTGAGACTGAATTCTGAGCCCTGGGAGGGAGCAAAGGGAGCCCTGAAGGGGCAGGAGTGTGGGGGTGTTTGTGAGCCGTGGGGCTCTGCTACTCCATGGGTGGGAGAAGGAGCAAATAGCTGAGCACTCACCCATCCCCAAAGATATTTGCCATTTTTCAGGATGAGGGTAGATTTAGTCTCTTTTTCTGTAGGTTTCTGCATTTCAAAGTAATATCAGAAGGGCTTGAAGCTTAATCTTTGTTACCCAGGAGGCTCCAGGAATCAGGCAGAAGGAGGGAAAAGATCGAATCAATCCTGCAGTATGAATTTATTCCCAGGGGGGTCCAAGGCACCAATATTTTCTCTCCCCTCCATTAAAGGAGTAACACCAGCCCCACACAGGAGCCCCTCACGTGTCAGGGCGGGAGTTGGAACAGTGACATGGCAATCTCCCCATGGGATGATGGAATTTGATCAGCCATGCAGGGACACTCACTGCCCCACCTCCAACAGATAGGAATAGAATATCCCAATATATTTCCAACCTAAGACACATGCAGGAGGTGAGATGGCATCACCTGGAGGGCTGGAAGGAGAACTCCTGATGGCACCAAATCCCTTTTGTTTGCCAGGACCTTCCTGCATCCCCCAGATCTGCTGGAGATGGGAGATGCAGGGAAAGGGGCAGGGATGCTGAGCAGGTGTCTTAGGATGGAAATGGGTGTGTGTGTTCTATCCCATATCTTTGCCTGAGAGCCCCTTAATTTCAAAATTATAATAATTCAGAGGGAGGGGGTTTACATTTTCCATTTCAGGGAGGGTCCTGCCTTCCTTAGCAGACACCTGTCTTCTCAAACCCAGACACCACGTCCCAGGGCTGCTGGCCTGGAGATGTGGGAGGAGCAGAATAGAATCACAGAGTCACGCAATCATTAAGGTTGGAAAAGGCTTCCAAGAGCATTGCATCCAATCTCTACCCAGCACTGCCAGGTCCACCTGAGGTCTCTGTGGGGCTGGGATCCTCCTAATCTGAGTGTTCTGTTGTGGTTAATTTTTGAGCTGTGTATGTAGGGCCATTGTCTGGTTTTACTTCTTGGGGTACACCTGGCGAAGGAAAAGCTTGTAAAAAATGTTGATAAGTATGATTGGCTGTTTCCCCTGTGAGTGCAAAGGTAAAAACTGCACCTGAAAAAGTATCTACAGATACTTTTATATCTATAGAGATCAATATTATATATAATTATATATTACATATATAATATAAATTTATATATAAATTCTTTTATGTGCATGAATATTTTAAAATTTTCTAAAATATGGATATTTGGTAATGTCTGTTTGCTTTTCAACTCTTTTCAAAACCAACACTCTGTGGCTGAGCCTCAGCTCCCTTGGGGGATCCTTATCTGCCAGATGGGCTCATCCTGACCACAGATCCAGAGCAGGCAGGGGCTGCAGGGTCCTGGGAAGATCCTGGTCCAGTTGAACATTAAACCCTGAGGAGGAGCCCACAGGAGACCCCAGCAGCACCCAGGGCTGAGCATGGCCAGGCAGGGGAGCCTCCAGCCTCAGGGCTCAGGTCCTGCCACCAAAGCCGTGTCCTGGGGCTCTGCACAGCAGAACCAGCTGGAGCTTCACCTCCTCAGCCCTGACAGGAGTGTGAAGCTCCTGGTGTCCCATGGGACGTGGGTGTCCCCTCCTGGCATGAGCTGTGCTGGGGAGGTGCTCCCAGTCCCAGCAGCTGCAGGTTAGTGCCTTTGGAATGGTCTGGGGAGAAGTGACCCACCCCACAGGGCCTGGTGGAGGCTGTTTGCTCTGGGATCCTCCTCCCTCAGCTCTGGCTTTGGCCAAGGTCTCCTAGAGAGGATCAGCACAGAAACACCAAGGGCACCTGGTGAAACCCTTCCTGCCCAGGGCAAGGCTCCTTCTGCAGTCACAGGAGGGGGATGCATCCTTCCCTCCACGCTGCAAGGGCTGGGCCAGAATCTGGCAATGGTTTCACACAGTCAGAGGGCAGGGCTGGATGGGATATTGGGGAAAATTCTGCCCTGGCAGGGTGGGCAGGCCCTGGCACAGGGTGCCCAGAGCAGCTGTGGCTGCCCCTGGATCCCTGGCAGTGCACAAGGCCAGGCTGGACAAGGCTGGGAGCAGCCTGGGACAGTGGGAGGTGTCCCTGCCATGGCAGGGGTGGCACTGGAAGGGTTCAAGGTCCCTTCCAACCTAGTTCTGTGGTTCTGTGAGTCTGTGATTTCCTTTTTCATACATTGAGGGGAAAAAAAACCCTCCTTTTCACTCATTGTACTTGAAGCTCAGGCTTCTCCTTCACAGGTCAAATTTAGAGCATCCTCAGGAGCTGCATTAAAAACCACATTAAATCTACCTGAGCACCAAAATGGGTGCTGCAGGGGAGCTGCAGGGGAGCTCTGTGGTCTTTGCTGAGTTCTGGGGAGCACAGCAGGGCCAGGGGCTGGCACAAGCATCCCGGGGTATTTATGGCTCTGAGTGCAGGCTCCAACCAGCGCTATCAGCTTCCAACCACAATGCACCCAATCGCTTGAAATTTAAAACAAAATGTAAAACAAGGAATAATGGTAACAAAAAAGGTTTAATTAATTGAAGCAAATTGCATCACAATAGCGATTTCTCAGTAACTTGGCTAAGTGCCCCATTATTCTGATTTCACTCAGTATTCATGGATACTGAATAAATCACAGGCCCTGCACTTACAGCCTGTGCTGAGGGGCAGGGGATGAGGTCCTGCCATCTCCTCCTGCTCTCCATCGATATCCCAGCACTTCCCAAGTGTCTGCCTTAAATGGCAGACAGAGAAATGACCATCAGAAGGAATTAATTGTACAGCAGGGCTTTGTTTGGGAGGTTCTTTTTCTTTCTTTTTAACCTTTGCAAAAAATTTTCCCTGGAGATTCACCAGGAAGGTTTTTCCTGGGTTCTTTCCCCTCAATGCTCCCCTGGTCTGGTTATCAATATCCTATTACTGCCACTTTATTTGAAATAATTTATTTTCTCACTGCTTGAGCTGCCTCCCAGCAGTGATGGGCTCGGTTCTGTGGCTGGCACCTCCCCGGGCATCGTTGGGTTTGCTGGAAGGGGCCAGTGAGCTGGTGAGGGCCAGGGACAGCAGCTGGGTCACTCAGCAAGCATTGCTGCTGCTCCTGCCGATATCCATGCTTATCCAGGGCTGGTCCAGCTTTGGGAGCAGCCTGGAATCCTGCTGAGTGCCAGCCTGGAGCAGCTTTGATGCTGAACGGCTGCTTTGGGTGGTTTGATGAGATGCTGAGAGGGAAGGATGCTCCTAAAGCTGAGCTGAGGAGGACGCTGGACCCCATCCCTGCGGCCACCACGGCTGGAATGAGGTCCTGCACCCCGGCATTCCCAGCACGGACACATCCCTGCAAACAAAACCGCTGGAATGAGGTCCTGCACCCCGGCATTCCCAGCACGGACACATCGGGGCACCACGGGCTTTGTTCTCCCACCCTCGCTAATCACTGCTGGATGTACCAAGCCTGAGCAGCCCAGAGGCGTCTTCTCCAGGAGCCTGCCGATGGAAAAACCCCTCCGAAGTGCTGCAGCCCGTCCCTCCTCCCCGCCCGAGCGGGGCTTGGTACGGCCAGCATTGATCCGATCGCCGCTCGATGGGATCAGCAGCAGGGAGGCTGCGGGGGGGGACAGACCCCACCACAAAGAGGCTTCCTGAGCCTGTGGCTCCGTGGGATCTGCTCCGGGACCGGCTCCCAGCATCTCCTCGGTGTCCCCAGCTGCTGCCTGGTCCGCGGCAGCTGCCACGGTCCCCTCTGTGCCGTGGAGGAGGTGGCGAGGTGCAGCCGGCGCTGCCGCGTTATCCCTCTTTTCCTTCTCCCTTCCCCTCAAAAGCATCATCCCCTCTCCTCTCGAGCGTCCCTGGAGGCCCCAGCCCCAAATCCCAGGCAGGGCCGGCCCAGGCGCCTCCCCGCTGTGCAATTCCTGCGGAGCGGGGCTGCTGCCAGGGGCCGAGGAATCGATAAATCGATGGCAATCAGGATCCCAAGGTGCAATCATAATTAATGTTCATCCCTGATGGATCATGTCATGGTTCCGCCGTGCTCACGTGAGCCGGGATGATAAACCCGACTGTTTAATGGCGCTTTTGCACATCCCTTCCCGTTCCCAGTCCTCAGGGTGTCCCCTCTCCGGCAGGGGGACAGAGGTGACCCCAGGAGACCCCAAGAGCCATTTGGAGAGAGGGGCGGCGCGGTGGAGCCCTGCAGGGCTGGATGAGCCGGGAGCAGGCGGGCACAGGGTGTTCGTGCTCAGGGGGGTGCCAGCACCGCCCGGGCTGGGCTGGGCTGGGCTGGGCTGGGATGGGATGGGATGGGATGGGATGGGATGGACACACTGCCCCAGTGGAGGGCACCGCGGCCAGGGTGTCACCGCCGGCTGCCCAAGCACACATGGGGGTGTGGGAAGCTCCTTGCCCAGCTCGGCACCCCCAGAACAGCTCCCAGCCCTGCAGGGCTCTGCCCAGCCCCAGTCGCTGGAGGGGCGCCCTGCGGCTGGCACAAACCCGGAGTAACCCGGCTCGGATCAATCCATCCGTGCTCAGAGCGGGTTAGCCCCCGCTAACAGCGCCGTGCTCACCTCGGCCCGGTTAGAGCATCTTTCCTGAGAGATCCCTTGGTGCCGCCCTGGGGCCCCGGTGACAGTGGCCGTGGCACGGGGGACGCTCCCTTCTGCTGGCCGCGGGCACGGGGGGATGCGGGCTTGGGACCTCGGGAGTGGGTGAGCCCCGGGCACCACCTGTGGTTTCCTGCCGAGGTGCAGAGGCAGCGGGGGAGCACAGGGATGCCCTGCCCGTGTTTCGCTCCCCGTTCCGTGGCTGTGCTGCTAGGTGATCCCTGCCCGGAGCAGCCCCACTTCCCGATGGATGCTCCCCTCTGCAGGGATCAGAGCCGACACCGGCTCTGATCCTGACCCCGTGTGGGTCGTGGCTGCTGCCTCAGCACCCTCCACAACCCGCTGGGAGGTGCAGCGCCCGAGGCTCAGCTCCATCCCTCCCACCCCACGGGGATCCAGCCCCATCCGAGCCCCTGGCAAACTCCGAGCCCTCCGCAGCTGCAGACCTCTGTCTGCATGCCAAAATTCCTCCTTTCCCACTTTTGGGGAGCTGTCCGGGGCCATTCCAAACGGTGCAGAAGTTGGGAAGCGCCCGGGGAGCGCAGCAGCAGCAGCAGGGCCCGGCGAGAGCCCACAGAGCAGAGCCGGCTATCGATTTCCCATTGATCCCATGCAACCACATTCTGCAGCGGCTGCTGTCCTACATTTCAATCCCACACCTTCTCCTCTGACTTTAATGGGCTTCATCACAGCCCAAAGCTTTATTTAACCGAGAGGGGAGGGAACGGCGGGCGGCTGCCAGAAACCGGAGCAGGCGGTCCCGGGTGTGTGCCCGGGCGCAGCCGGCTCCGCTGTATCCCAACCAGCTCCCAGGAGAAGTTCTCTGGGTGTTTTGGGGGATGTGGGTGCCCCCCCAGCCCTGAGGAGAGGGTGCTCGGGTGTCGGTGACAGCACCGGGCTCTCCAGCGGCGCTGCCACCTCCAGGTCTCTCCGCAGCCCGTCCTGGCTGTACCTGCCCGGCTCCACGTCCCGAACAAAGGGCTCCAGCAGCTGCTGGAAGGGCAAAACGCAGCTCCACCTTAGCGGGGATTGCAGAATAACGCGTGCGGGAGTTCTGCCGCCCCCCCAGGGCCCAGATGTGAGGTTACAGACGACACGTACACCCCGCGACAGCTGCAAGATGAATATGGAGGAGCTGGGTCCGGTTAGGGATGCCTGCGTCTTCCCTGGGCGTTCCTCGAGGATCCATCAATGCAAATCGATGTTACGGCGGTCCGGAGCGCTGGGATTCAGCTCCTGCCAGCAGCCTGGGGGGCTGGAAGCAGGGAGATGGGGCAGGCAGAGCAGGAGAGAAGCAGCTGAGCATGGGGCCACCCCTGGGAGCCGGGAGGGACAGGCCAGGGTGGCCAAAGCCTCCTGGACAAGGATCCTGAGAGGTGGGAGAAGGAGCCAGCGGCAGGAGGGATGGTTGGTGCTCCAGAGCAGGCAGGTGGCCCCGGGTGAGGTAGGGCAATGTCCTTGCCATTCCTCCTCCTTTTCCAGGCTTCCCTGCACTGTGTGGGTGCCAGGCCGGTGAATTCCCCCAACACCATTCCAGCAATCCAAAACTGTGTTTCCTGAGGCTGCCAGCAGCTCGGGTGAGCCATGGCTGGGAGCAGGAGGAGATGCAGGACTTGAGAGCAAGAAGGGTGGAGGATCTGAGAGCAGGAAGACCAGGGAGCAAGATGGATGTGGGACCTTGGAGCAGGAGAAATTGAGGACTTGGGATGAGGAAGAATGGAGGACATGGGAAGAGAAGGGATGGAAGACCTGGGCACTGGGAAATGCCCAAAAACCCTTCAGGCTCTCCTGGTGGCAGCAGATTGACAGCCCAGCTCCACCAGCCCCTTTCAGGTCTCCTCTCAAGGAGCTTTTAGTGCTGGTTTCAATGGGAGGTGCTCGAAGCCAACATCAGCCCCTTCCAAGGAGCCCCTAATGCCATCCCAGCCTCCCCCTGCTCCAAGGCAGCTCCCAGCCCAGGCTCCTGCTCCCTCCCTGGGGCAGAATATGGATGCTGTGTTTATTTTTGATTTATGCCAAGCTGAAAAAGAAATACATTTTCTTCAATTATTAATCAGTGAGGTGTGAGAGGGGGGCATGAGCTGGAATTAACTCTGTGACCTTTGGGGGTGGGGTTTTGGCTCCCTGCCTCCCTCCACTCCTGAGCCCAGCACGTGTTCCCAGTCCTCTCAGCAGAAATGAGTCTGCTCCCATGAGCAAACCCTTGGCAGATGTCCCCAAGGCTGCTGAGGGTGTTCAGATGATGGGGACAGTGCAGGACAAAGCCAGCCCAGGTTATGGGGACATCCAGAGTCATCCTGGTGTTCACATCCCTGCCATGCACTGCCAGCCTGAGCCCAAACCAGGTCAAGGCTGTGGATCCACCTGTCCTGCTCTGCTCCATCCCACCACAGCTTCCTCAGTGCCTCTGCTCACACAGAATCACAGAGTCACCTTGCTTGGGAAAGCCCTCTGAGGTCATCGAGTCCAAGCTGTGCCCCATCCCCACCTTGTCCCCAGCCCAGAGCTCTGAGTGCCACATCCAGCCCTTCCTCGGGCACCTCCAGGGATGGGGACTCCAAAATTCCCTGGGCTGTTCCAAGGCCTGACCACCCTTTCCATGAAGAAATTCCTCCTGATGTTCAATGTGAACCTCCCCTGGTGCATCTTGAGGCCGTTCCCTCTCCTCCTGTCCCTGTTCCCTGGAGCAGAGCCCAACCCCCCCGGCTGTCCCTTCCTGTCAGGAGTTGTGCAGAGCCACAAGATCCCCCCTGAGCCTCCTTTTCTCCAGGCTGAGCCCCTTTCCAGCTCCCTCAGTCTCTCCTGGTGTTCCAGACCCTTCCCCAGCTCTGTTCCTTCCCCTGGACACGCTCCAGCCTGGATGTCTCTCCCGCAGTGAGGGCTCTGAACTGGACACTCACTCCAGGTTTGTCCTCAGCAGCGCCCAGTGCAGAGGGACAATCCCTGCCCTGGCCCTGCTGGCCACACTGGTTTTGATACGAGCCAAGTGCCATTTGCCTTCCAGGCCACCTTGGCCATTCACAGGTCCTTGGGCAGAGTGGGACACCCCAATCCACCTCTGCTCCTACACAGCCACTCCCCTGTAGAGAGACACAGCAGGACAGGGTCCCCCACAGCTTCCCACCCTCCTTTGGGTGCTCCCAGCCAGGACAGAGACCACATCTCCCTGTCCCTCCTTTAGCTCCTGGCTCCTGCCCTTGGCATGGGGTGGACGCCCAGCTGCAGGTGTCTGGGGAGGCTTTGGCAAGAAGGCAGCTGGGCAGGAGCGAGGAGATTTTTTGACTTCTCCTCCACCCTCCTGCCTTGAAACACCCCCTGAGCCAAGGCCCAGGCCAGAGCTCAGCCTGCCTCCCTCAGAAGGGTGGGGAGGCCCCGAGCCCAGCTGGACCAGCAAAGTTGGCCTTGGGAAGTTGGAGCATCTCCGGCGCAGGCGCGTTCTGGGCTCCCTGCCCCCTCCAGGGCCGCTCCCTCCCTCCCTCCCTCCCTCCCTCCCGAAAGCAGCACTGCGGCAGCAGCACCAGCAAACTGATCAAGGCAGAGGACTGATCAATAGGTGTATTGAGCACTGTTCAAGGTACGCTGAGTTTTGCGGATTCAGTGCTAACCTCGCACCAGGGCCCTGAGCTGCCTCCTCTCCCCTGGCACTGTCACCCCAGCCCTGGCTGGGCCACCTCTGCCAGCGTGTGTCCCTCCTGGGAACAGCTCCCAGGAGGAAGCAGAGACCTTGCAGGCTCAAGGCGCTGGTGGCAGGTTGAGCTGGAGGGAGAGGGGACAATGAGCACCTCCCAGGGGCATTTCTGCACAATAGCTTCATGGCAGAGTCTTGGGGACAACCTTGTTCGTGGGGTTGAGGCACTCTTAGGTGCATCCAAGCTGTGAAATTCCCAGGGATGGAGTTGGAGGAGCTGGGGTCATTCTGATGGTGGGAAGAAGAGAAGAACCACCTCAGCCTGACCTTGACCAGAGCTTGAGAAAGGAGATTCTGCCCCTCTGACCTGTCCCTGCCATGGCAGGGGTGGCACTGGGTGGGCTTTTAGGTCTCTTATGCCCCAAACCCTCCTGGGATTCTCTAAGAACCATCCACAGCTTTGGGCTGAACCGAAGGCACCGGGGAGGGGGGAACCCTCCAGCAGCTCAAACCTCCCAGAAGTGCTTGGATGGAAAATGTAGGACGATCACAGACATGCCCCTTGTTCCGTGGCCTGGCAGGAGATGCCTCTGGAAGGGCTCTCTGGACCCTGGCTGGCTGTTCTGGGCTGCAGCTCCCAGGAGGAGCCCACGGGATGCGCTCCTGGCTCAGGGTCTGGCCACAGCCCCTCGGCATCGCCCGCACCGAGGCTCTGATGGGAAAGGATTTTCACACTGAGCATCCCCGGCTCGCTGACAGCTGAGGGGAGGGATGGGGAAGGCAGATAGCCCCGAGAGGCTGATAAGGTGCTGGGAAAGATAACACAGAAATTGAGCAGAACTTCATGTGAAGAGCTGCTGCTTTAAACCTGTCCCATCCCCTTTGCTACTGAGCACGGAGGGACATTGCACCTTGTGAGGTAAAAATAGCACATTTAATGAAGCTGGGAAAGCGTCAATTGTATTTGGTTGGAATTGCAGAGACCTCATTTCCATGTTCCCTGTGAAAATGCTTCGGCTTTGGAGCAGATATGAAAGCTCCACACGCTGATCTGGAAAAAGAGCTTTGAGCCAGAAAAGCTGCAGGAACCAAACACAAAACCTTGTCCCACACCCCCAGGTTTGACCATTATCACTCTCACACAGCTCAGAGGTTCAGCTTTTGGTCACCTATGGGAAAAAAAATCTCCACATTTTAAACCTGCTAAATTTGTGTTAGAAATTTGCCATCTAAGCTGAATTCTGCTCCTAAATTGAGGATGTTTTGGAGTGAATGTTGAAGGGAATGGGAGAAATTCCAGGCTGCAAATGCGTTTAAGGGAAGAAAAGATGGGCCATTGGCTGTCTTTGATTTAGGAGGAAGGGAAATATCTGTCTCTGGAGAGGAAGGAAATATCTTTGCTCACTTTAACCTGGAGGGAAGGACGTGTCTGGCCCCTGTCCCAGTGCCACTCTGGCAGGATGGGGCTGGTATGGATTTCTGAGGGAGGGGAGCAGTGGGGGATGCCACTGATGCCATTTCATTTCACCCTGCAGCACTTGGCTCACACGCTCTCCAAAGGGCCCATCCGTCACGCTCCTCGTTAGGGAAAATCCATTCTAAAAACCTCTCATTTTTATTTTAAAGTCTAATAGAGTGCAGTGGTAATTTTCACTTTAAATAACGATTACACACTTGGAAGTACAAGGTGTGCCTGAGTGCCCCTGGCAGGAGTGAGCAGTGGGGCTGCTGCTCCCTTCCCTCTGGGCAGGACCCAGTGCTCCACAAGTGCAATTCCTATTTGCACCCCTTCTTTAGATGGAGGGATTTGGGGAAAACTTTTCATTGGGAAGTGCTGACGTCAGGCCTGAGGCAGCTCTTGGGCTGAGGTGGTGACACAAACTCCATCTCTGCTCACAGAGGGCCTTTGGGAAGTGTTGGAACCCTGGATACTGAGAATTTTGGGCTTTCTATGCCAAGGGGCACAGACTCACAAGGGAGCACTACATTTGACCTGAAGCTGTGGAGAAGACTTCCAAAATTGATTAATAGCATTGAGATTATGAGTGTGTAGTTATTAGAAGTGTATAATATCAGAAGGTAGAAAACTTAAAGTTTGGAGTTTTAAAATATAGTAATAAATATGAAACAAGATAGAGGTTTTAAAGCAGAGACAAGTTGTTCTTCTTTACCTTCTTCTTCCTTCTCCTTCATGAGTTTAAGTAGTATTTTGTAATTAGACAAAAAAAAACCATGAGTGAGTTTCAAGTGATCAGTTATTGAGTCAAAAGAGAAAATAATTTAAATATAATTTCTTAATTAGATAGTTTAGCCTTAAAGGACCTTATAACAAGAGATAGTTAACTATTTTGTACCTTACTAATTAAAGACTACAGAACTCACAACTATAAAACTGTAACAGTAATAAAAAACAATAAACACCTAAGTCTAAACATAAGCTATCATCTCAAGTACTTTCAATCCTAATTCCAACAAAAATTTAAAAAACAAAAAAACCAAAACAAAAACAAAAACAAAAACAAAAAAACAAATTAAAAAAAAAAAAAAACAAGGAAAAAAACAAAACCAAACCAAAACAAAACAAAAAAACCCACAAAGCCTCAGAGCACAGGAGCCTTTCTCTGGAGCCTTTCCTCAACCTCCTGTTCCATTTTCATCTGCTGAGCCACTCTCCATCCCAGAAGGAGCAGCCCTGAAGCTCAGAGTGAGATGTGGCACCGCCCAGGCAGAGCTGGTGGGTTCCCAAACCACCCTGAGAAAAAAAGGTGCGTGACAAAAGGGGCTCAGCCCCTGAGGTTCTCACCCTGTTCCCATGACCTCCCTGCTCCCTGCTGATCCCTTCCCCTGCCATTTCCCCTCTCCCTGGCCCCAAAACGTGACCCAGGGGCCACCGTTGTGCACCTGGAGAGGCTGGGCTGGCTCTGCAATGCTCCTGGAAAAGTCCTCTGCTGGAGAGTGGCATTTCCCACGGGAGCTGCCAGGGGGATTGTCTTGCTGGGAGCATTGTCTGCCAAGCCAGGATGTCCCTGCCCTGACAAGGAGATGCAGATGCCAAGGAAAACCCAGGGAAGAGCTGAGCTCTGCTGAGGAAGCTGCACACTTTCTGTAGCCCTGCAGAGCTCTTGCAGGAACTGGAAGCTTGGCTGGAGCTGGAGCAGAGCACTCATGGGGAGGTGGGAGAGAGTCAGACACTCACTGGGGAAGAGCTGGGCTGGAGCTGGGACAGCCCCTGGGATTTGGGCAGGGCTGGATAAACGCCGAGCGCAGGAGCTGCTCTGGAGCCTTTCCTCAGCCTCCTCTTCCATTCCCATCTGCTGAGCCACTCTCCATCCCTCAGCTCCTTCTAGCCCAGAGCTCCATTCATCCTGAGCTCCAACCAGCCATGAGATCCATCCAGTTCCATCCAGCTCCATTCAGTCTTCAGGTCCTTTCATCCCTGACATCCAAACATCCCTGACCTCCATCCATCCATCCATCATCCATCCATCCATCATCCATCCATCCATCCATCCATCCTCCATCCATCCATCATCCATCCATCCATGCGTCCATCCATCCGTCCATCCCAGCTCCAGCCCTTCTCCCCACATCCCTCACAGCACAAGATCTCAGCCCTCCAGGCAGGGCTGCCTCGAGCTGCTCAGAGCTCCAGGCAGACAAACTCTGCTCCCTGTCCCTGCACCCATCCAGCTCCATCCATCCCCTGGCAGATTCCAGCTCCTCCTTGGCCTGGCTGGCACCCAGAGGATGCTCAGGGAGGGTCTGCTGAGGCCTCACCTACCCACTCAAGCAACAAACAGAGAAAGAGATGCAAGGATGGAAAATTCCCCTTCATAATTAATAAATGAAGAATATTGTTGTTAATCGATGTAGCTGTGAAGAGAATATCGATTCCAGCCTCATGCTATTTTTTGTGCAGCTTAGATTTTTACACCTCATTTAGAGGCAGGTCTCTCTGGGGACCTCTTAACACCAAAAGATATTTGCAGGAGTCCAAAGTAGAAGGGAAGAAAAGGGGGGAAAAAGATTAATTATTACCAGAGCTGGAGAATTATGTGTGTGTCCCATTGTGGCCAACTGCAGCATGGATTTGAATATTTGATTAATAGCGATTCTAGCCAGGGTTGATAACTTATCTCCACGGTGGGTATTTAATAAACAAGTGGGAGCCATTAGAAACATTTTTAATATTAATCCCAGGAAATTATGCTGATGAAGGCCAACCCTTTGCCTGTTAGGACTATGGAAGGAGGATTCCCTGCTTGCTTGCCTCATTCCATCTTTGGGTAGTTTAGATCCCTCTGTGCCTCAATTTTCCTTTTCCAGGATGGGTAAACCCAGAGTTGGAAGTGGCACTGGTTAAACACTGAGAGAGGAATCCTCATTAGAGCCAAACCTTGAATGAACAGCCAGGGACATGGTTGGAATGAGCAGGGGGAGCAGCAGGCTTGGGGAGCTGCTGGGGTGTCTTGCAAAGTCTCAGTGCAAGGATGGGCTCACTCCAGGAGGGATTGCATCCCAGCTGCTGGTTCCTGGCTCTGGGAGGAGGCAGAGCAGGAGCTGTGTGTCCCAAACCATGTCTGGTGGGGATGTGGTCCAGCCTTCTGAAGGGTTAAGAATAGGTCAAAGATCTGAGAAGCAGTGACATTCCTGGAAAGTGGCAAAATCCACGTGGGAGGCAGCAGGAGGTCCTGGGACAAGGGACAGGACAGCTCATCCTGGCTCCTCCAGCCAGCCAGTCTGGGGATGTGCAGCCCACCGGGGCTGGAGGGTGATCCCAGCTGGAGCATGGGATGCACAAAGTCCCATGAGCGGGGAGATGAGCCACGGATCCTCCTCATGGCTGTCAGGGATCCTTCCTGCTGAGAGGCTTCAGGAGATGGCGCGAGAGGGGAAAAATTAATCCCTAAACAGGGGATGGTGATGGATCCTACTGCACAGAGGTTCTGCCAGTGCCACCTGGAGTTTGGGTTTGGAGGATGCTCAGAGCAGGCTGGGAAATTTAGGTCAAATTTCAGCCAAGTAAGGAGGGAAAAATGTGTGAGGGAAAAAATAAAATTAGAAAACACCAAACATTTGGCTTTCCATTGTCACAAAACATTCCTGAGAGTAAACACAGAGGCCCCAGAAGAGGAGGCTGAGTCTGCCTGAGGTGGATCAGACTCAGCATTTAGATCTGATGCAAAGGGGGAATTGGCAGGAGGGGTGGGACTCTCCTTGGCAAGGCACAGGGAGGTCTTTAAAATCCCTTCCAAACCAAACCATTCCATGATCCCATGAAAGCAGCAGCCCCCAGGCTGTTATGGGTGCCCCACAGTATTTGCTGGGTATGAGACAGCAAAAAGCACTCTTGCTCAAAAAAACCTTGAGGTCCAATTTAGGAGATGGGGAGAGGGCAAGGGATGGAGGAATGTGCACAGGGGGTGGGACAACAGCCACCGGGGTGTCCCAAAATGAGTCACTGCCACTTTCCCTGGCCCTGCTTTGGGGACAGCTGTGTCACTTCTGTCTGTGGGAGCCTCGGGCCAGGGGGGGTCCGGGAGCAGCCGTGGGAGCCGGGCTGTGCTCCCTCCTCCCCACTCCAGCAGGGCTCCCGCATCCATCTCCTCCTTCGGCCCTGATAGGCCCTGGTGCTGCAGATCCATGCAGATCAATGCAAAATTAATTAGAGTAATCAACTCAGCTGTACCACAGAGATCATACAGGCAGGGTTTTAGGTGACTAATTGGTGGAAGCTGACAGCCAGTGTCCCCGGTGTCTTAGAGGTATTAACACTTTTTTCTCTGTAGATTAATTACCTTTTTCCACCTTTCACTTGATGGGCCTGTCCGTGCCGTGCTGTTTGGGGGAAGCAGGGATGGAAGCAGGGCCTGAGGAGCCTCCCATGGAGTGCAGTGTGTAGATTTGGGAGCAGGCAAGCCCAGGTTCCATTGGGGGCACAGCTTCGGCTCCATCAGTGGCGTTTTAGGGGAGGGATGGGTGTCCCTATCCCCTGCTGAGCCTCCTTGTCATGGCAAAGCCCCACTCGTGCACGTTTGCTCTCCTGTTGTGCCTGTCCCAACAGATCCACAGAACCTCCACCTCCCTCCTCTTCTGCCTGGGATCAGGGCTGGCACCACTGGAACACCTTTTGGTCAAGGCTGCTGCCCACACTGCTGGTCTGGGGCTGTTCCACAGGCACATGAGGAGGTTAAAAGGGGGATTTGTTCAAACACCAACACGGGGGCTCTGAGGTAGAGACCTAACGAGACTCTGATGCTGCTGGAATAGGAGCTGGGAGCCAGGCACAGGCTCTCAATAGCCAGGGTAATTAATCACCACCAGTTATCCAGCTCCAGAGATGGGTGCTCCATCACCTGCACTCTGAGTTGCCACTGGGCATCTTCCTGCTGAGAGTGCCCTGGAAATCATGGTATGAGAGAGAGAGAGAGAGAGAGAGAGAGAGAAAGAGAGAAAATCTTGGCACTGCTGAGGCCCCACCTGGAATCCTGTGTCCAGTTCAGAGCCTCTCACTGCACGAGACACTGAGGGGCTGGGGCGGGCTGTGCTCCAGGGAACAGGGACAGGAGGAGAGGGAACGGCCTCAGGCTGGGCCAGGGGAGGTTTAGGTTGGAAACTGGGAAAATTTATTCTCTGAAAGTGTGATCAAGCATTGGCACAGGCTGCCCATGGCAGTGGTGGAGTTCCCATCCCTGGAAGTGTTCAGAAAGCAGAGCAGATGTGGCACTTTGCCACGGCTCCATGGGCAGGGAGGCATTCGGTCGACGGCTGATTTTGGAAGAATTTTTCAGCCTCAGTGATTCTTTTGTTCTGTGATTCCACCAAGGTGCCTTGGGATGCTCCTGGGAACCTTCACCCCACTGAGTCTGGGGAGGAAGGGGGAATCTCCCCTCTGACAGACGAGGGGCCAAAGCACAGGTGAGCAACCAGAAATATTTCCTACCTTAATGAAACACATCAGAGGCACTGGCTGGATGTGGAGCAAGGCAGCAGAACCCTCCCCCTGCCCGGGATCTCAGCACTGACACCCCACAGGCTGAGCCCTTGGGTGTCACTTCTCCCTGGAATCACTGGAGGGGTGGTGGAAGGAGGCTCTGCCCGTCCAGCCAGCAGCAGCTTTCCCACCAGGTGCTCATCTGCCCAAAGGGAAGGTGTTAAATCCAGAGCAGCCACCAGGCTGAGGCACCAGAGGAGGGTCTGCACCCTCAGAGAGCCCTGTGTGCCACAGCCAGGGTGGATGGTGCTCTCCAGGACAGATATCCCCTCCCAGCTGTCACAGCCACCCCACACTTGTCCCTCCCAGGGGGTGGGAGATGGATCCTGGCAGCTGAGCCAGGGCTCAGCCTCAGAGCAGGCTTTATTGGCAGGGTAACAGCGAGGGCAGTGCCAGGCAGGGGAGGGAAAGTCTCCGAGCCCAGGAGGTTAATGGGCACAGCACTGGTGAAATGCAGCTGGTTTTGGGATGAGCAGGGAAGTGGGGGGTCAGCAGAAGGTCTCATTTTTAACAGGAGCATCCCTGTAATGGGGGAACAGGGGGTTTATGGACACCAGGGTTATGGCCAGGGACAGGGCCTGCTCCAAGGAGCTCAGCAGCCTGGACAGGCAATGGATTTAAAGTGAAAGAAAGTAGGGACAGAAGGAATATTGGGGGAAGTTCTTCCCTGGCAGGGTGGGCAGGCCCTGGCACAGGGTGCCCAGAGCAGCTGTGGCTGCCCCTGGATCCTTGGAAATGTCCAAGGCCAGGTTGGACAGGGCTTGGAGCAGCCTGGGACAGTGGGAGGTGTCCCTGCCGTGGCAGGGGTGGCACTGGATGGGCTTTAGGGTCTCTCCACCCCAAACCACTCCAGGATTCTGTACTGACAGACTGGGTGACCTGCAGGACCAGTGACCCTGGGGAGAGCCAACACCTGAGTCCAAACCTCAGCAGTACCACACTCACATCAAAACTTTGACCCTCCCTTTGTATTTATTTCCTAAAAGTAAAAAAGCAAAACCCCAGCACCTTTCCTGTAAGATAAAAGACATTTTTTTCCCAAGCTCCTCTCTTTCCATGTAGATTCAGCCAGCAAAAATCAAACTTTCAGGTGTGGTGGCGTCCCTGGGCAGGGGTTTGGGGTGGTGACAGGAGTCCTGCAGAGAGGGCAGCACTGCAGCCCCCCCGGTGCCCCTGCCCCAGCAGGAGCTGACCCCAGGACAGGGTGGGCAGGATCTGCTCGTGCCTGTGCACATTCCCTGGTTTGGTTCCCAGTCCTGGTGGTCCCAGCACGCCGTGGGCTCCCAAGGCACCGAGCCCGGAGCGAGAATCCTCTCCCGGTGACCCCGCCGCCACCTCGCAGGAGGCACAGGGATCGAGCAGGGGCATTATTCCCTCCTCAGCTCCCCGCACTTTAGATGCTTTCATCCCTGAAAGCTTCGGCAGGAAGAAAGGAGAGTGGCCTGAGCCCCGGTAAGTGCTTTCCTTTTTTAACAAAGCCCCGGCCAGGGGAGCAGGGAGCGGGGCTGAGCGGCCCCAGCAGCCCCGGCACGACCCCTCCCAGGCGGGCTGTCGGGATTTGCCCATCCTTAAAAATAAATCTTCCCCCGTTTCCCTTTCAAGCCGTATCCCCCAGGTCCTCGTGGAGGGTAATGAAGGCACAAGGCAGGGCTTGGAGCTGCCTGAATTATTCATCAGGAATAATATTTGTGGCCCTTTCCTTCTGGTGGTGAATCAATGGAGAATTTATGGGTGAGGATTCCCACTACTGCGGGCCATTGGCTGTGGGGACAGCGGCATGTGCCAAAAATTGGGGGATGGTGATGATGATGATGATGGGTTTGGGGATCCATCACCTTTTCTGTGGGAATTTGGCACAGAGATGCCAACCCCGGGCACAGGGATCTCGCTGGTTGTTGGCCAAAGTCAAGCCTGGCCTTGCCTGGGGGAGGCACAGCAGCACAAGGGAGGCTGGATTTTTATATTAATACAAAAAGTGTAAGAGCCCTTAATATCACAGAACCTTGTTAACACAGCCACAGTGTATATCGTGTTATGATTCAAAATTTTGTACAAGGTGTAAATCCACTGAAATTTTAATTAGCCTATCCCAAAATAGAATTTTAAAAAGACCAAAAAAAGTACCTTTCCTCAGAAACAATATAGACCTAACTATAATAATAACTATAGGACTTAAATTTTTTTAAAAAGATTCACAACAACCTTCCGTCTACCTCAAACTGCTTCAAAAACAACCTTAAAACAATTAAATCAACTAAATTGTTAGCTAAGTAAACAGTCTCATATCACTTCTCTTACACTAAACAATTTATTAACTAATATTCAAAGTGTAAGACGTACAACTCTACAAAACAGAACAACAATAAATTTTCTTTTATTAATACATAAACATAAGTATAAAGATTTTCATAAAATGTGTTATTTGAATCATTCTAACCATTTGATATCTATACCTAAAAGCATACAACAATTACAAAAAACTTATAACCAAACTCAAAGTCAAAAAACCCCATAATTAATCTATTTAATTAAATCTTAAATTTAAATTTAAATTTAAATTAAAAAAATTTAAATTTAATTTAAATTTAATTTAATTTAAAAAAACTTTTTAAATAAACATATGTATACTAATTATAATCCTAATTATAATAATATTTATACCTTATATTTTCATAATATAAATGATATAAAATTAAATATAAACAAATATGTATTAAATGAATCTATAAATATATAAGTAAATATTACAAATATTAAAAAATATAGGAATATATATATTAAATATAATATTTATACCTTATATTATCATTATATTTATACCTGGTAATATTTATACCTTTATACCTACCTACTTCAGTATATCCAACAAAAGTTTAACCAAACAATCAGAACAGTATTCACAGTTCAGACAGGAGTCCATGTGCGAGGGGTGACTCCAGACCCCCAGCACCACCTGAAGCACAGGGGAAGCCCCCTGGACAGGGACACTGCCACCGAGGTCCCCTGGCAGAGCAGGACGTTGTCTGAGGTGTCTCCTCCCGTCCCCACTGGCTCCTCCAGGAGCAGCCCGGAGCAGGGGCTTCACTTGCTGAGAAGCTCTTGTGGGGAATTGGGAGCAGGACGGTGCTCCCGGGGCAGGTCCAGTGCAGCCACCCCAGGCCTTCAGGGAACTGCTGAGTGGGAAACCAAGGAAAGCTCCAGCAGGGGACCTGGATCATCTTCACACCTTTCCTGCTGGCTCTGGGTTCTCCCTTAACCCGGAGCAGGGCAAGGGGAAATCACATTTCTGCATCTGCACATGCAGCTAATGATGCCATGAGCCCTGCTTCCCATCCCATCCCATTGCATCCCATTGATCCCATTGATCCCATTGCATCCCATCCCATCCCATCCCACTGCATCCCATTGATCCCATTGTATCCCATCCCATCCCATCCCATCCCACCCCATCCCATCCCACCCCACCCCAGGAGACAGAGAAGTGGTTTTGAGAGCATTTTTGTGAGGGATTTTCAGTTTTAAACCCAAACTGAGCAGTTTTGCAGGGTCCATCCTATCTTTCTGCCTTTCCCCTGCCAGGGATGAGCTCCCAGCAGAGGGGTGGCAGCTCCATGGACAGTTCTCCCTGCAGAGCCACTGAGGAGCTTTGGGGAAAGGCTCTTTCTGAGCTGCTTTTGGGATGGGAAGGTCCTTGCTCAGAGCAGAGGGACCTCACAAGGACTGAGTGCAGCTGGCTCAGAGCAGGCAGAAGCAGCTCCTTGGTCTGGGTGTAAAGAACAGATCATGGAATCATGGAATGGTTTGGTTTGGAAGGGACCTTAAAGCCCATCTTATTCCCCCCCTGCCACAGGCAGAGTCACCTTCCACTGGACCAGCTTGTCCAGCCTGCCTTGGACACCTCCAGGGATGGGGCAGGATCAGATCATGCTCAGCCAGGTGCAGACTGCGCTGACCACAGCGGCTCTGAGATCAGCTTTGGCTGCAGCAGCAGTTCCTGAGATGTAAAACTTGGCTTTTGCATCTCAGATTTGCACCTGCACCCCCTCCACCCAAACAAACCCCCCCGGGAGAGCTTCACAGAGCTCCAAGCCTCACCACACAGCCCCCCCAGTCCCGCAGTGCTGGGGCTGAGCCCGGCCTCTCACCCTTTGTCATCCTCCAGGTGACAGCGAGAAGGTGGCTCTGCTTGTCAGGGTGGCACAGTGTCACCCAGGCGATGGCCTGGGGCTGGCCCACGGGAAGAAGAAGAGCCCTAATGCAGTTTTGACAACGAGGCCATCAGTTAAGTGCTCCGTGTGGATATTTCCCCCTCTCTCTATTGTTTATTATTGGAAGTTACAAGTAGCTAAAGACCTCCCCAATTATCTGGGAGCCACTTAAGAGCAATTGAGCACCTGTCACCCACTGAATGGGCTGCCTCGCCCTAATGACAGGAGAGGAGAAAAGATGCAGGTCAGCAGTGCCGGGATGCCGGCAATTTACAGCCGAGCAGGGCCGGCTCCCAGCTCCGAGACAGGAGAAAAACACCCCGAGAGGCAGGAGGAGGGAAGGAGCCGGGATGAGCCTCCCCAGGGCTCCCTCAGGACGGGTGGGAGCCTCGATGAGCGCAGCTCGAGGGTCACTGCTCGGATGTGCAGCTTTGCAGCATCCCTGGGGATGTGGAACAGGTCGTGCCATTAAGAGCTCAGTCCTGTAAATAGGAAAGAAAAACTCCCAGGAATCATTCACTGAGCATCAACCAGCATGACAAAAAAATCACCTGGGCTTTTTTTCCCACACCAGAGTTTGGTTCTGGCTGCTGGGAGGGCTGGAGGTGCTGCAAACGCCCAGCACAGAGCCTGAACCTCCGGGATTGTGGCTGCATTTCCCAGATGAGGCCACTTCAGACAGCCTTAGACATGAAAAGCTTTGCTTTTGAGGCATCATTTGGATTAGACTCATTATAATTTCTATGTAATATAAATGTATCAAGCAGGTTAATTTCATAAAATGGCATGAAAAAAATCTGACATGGCAGCAGCCAAAGCTACCATGAGGTGATGTATCCCCACCAGGAACAAGGAAATATGTGTGTAAAATATCCTGAAAATCGTGTTGTAGGAAGGAGGCTGCAGTCAGCTCTCTGGAACAAAGCCTGAACCCATCCTCTCCCCTCCGGCTGTGCCTCAGGAGCACCTGGGCACCACCTTCCCTGGAAGAGCAGAGGCTTTTCTCCTGAGAGAAGAAAGCTGCCCATGCAGCTTTCAGTATTTTTTCAGTATATTTTCAGTATTTTTCCAATCACCCTCTCCTGCACACAGCTCTGGATTTGTGGAGCAGGGATGTGGGAAGAGGAGAACCCAGCAGTGATCCCCTGTTCTGGGAGCGTGCCCAGGAAGTGGGGGGCTGGGAATGGGGGAGAAGGTGCCAACCTGGAAAAGTTCATCGATAGAAACATAAAATTAAAATAATTTGCGTCAATTCTGCTGAGTGGCTGTTAGGCCTAATTGTTATTGACTCGTCACTGTAATTATTAAGGCTTACACAGAGCTGGGCTGGCAAAGGAGGTGGGTTTGGGACCCCAGCACGCTCCGAGTGTCCCCCCACATGCCCGGGAGTGGAACAGGGACGTGTTGGCTCCTTGGCTCTTGGAAACAGCCCCAAAAGGAGCAAAGGAGGGAATTTGGCCATTTTTTGGCATGCAGGAACACGGGGGAAGATGGAGAAGGGATGAAGGAGGGGAAATGGGAGGAATGGGCAAGGCTGAGGAGGCAGCCCCAGAGAGAGCCCTCAGTGGGTGCTGCCAGGGCTGCTGGCTCGGTGTGGGGTTGGGTGATTCCCTCCCCTCCCTCCTTTGTTTCTGCTGCCAGCACAGAGCCCAGGCAGCGGAGAGCTGATCAATAGGAACACGGTGTTTGCATGGATCATACATGCCAAGAGCACGTTCCCGGATCAATGCCGAGGGAGGGGAGGGGAGAGCAAACCCACCCTGGCAGGATGAGCCTGGCCACAGGATGTTCGGTTTCCATGGCAATGGCTGCTCTCCCAGCACCCTGAGCCCTGCTGGGGACCCCTCTCAGCACCCCAGGGCAGGGCAGCCGTCCCACCGGGACCTCCCCCTGCTCAGGGGGGTCCTGCTGCCCTCACGGCCTCAGGAATGGAGCTCAGCCCCCGCAAGCTGGTCCTGCCCCTCACACGAGGTGACAGTGAGGTGTCACCATCACACCTCCAGCGCTGGAGAACATCCTCATCCTGTTTTTCCCACAGGCCACGGCTGAAACCACAGCTCCCAAGCGCCCGTGGGCCCGTGTGGATCCCGGCCCAGCTCCCCACTGCCCCGGGGCTCCCAGGAACTCATCAGACCCCGACTTTAAAGTGTTCTGGCAATGAAAAGCACTGGAGAAACGTGGGCAGAAACCTGATTGGAAGCAGAGCTTGCCCAGCCAAGGATGGACATTCCCTGCTGTGTCTCCATGCAAGGAAAGGCACCTGGAGCCAAACGCTCCCAAAGCCCCCCAGAACAGCCCAAGTCAGGGGAGCCGGGGGTTTTCTGGGCCACCTTCCCCTCCGGGTCTCACTCGTGCCTGGCTGCAGGGAGGAGGGAGGTTGGAGCTGCAGCAGAGCCAGCCAATAATTCCCAGCCAATAAAGTTATCTAAGGGTAATCATTAAGCCCTTACGAGCAATGCAGCTCGTGTGGAGCTGGGGGAGAGCACGAGCTGGCTCTGCTGCAGATGTCCTTGCAGGCAGCCGCTGACCTTGGCCAGGCACAGCCACACGCCGGTCCCCAGTTCGGGGGTGGGATGTCACTGCAAGGGAGAGCCCCTGGCCAGGGCTCAAAGGGCTCCTGGTGGCCACAGTGGCCAACTCCAAGTGTCCTCCTGCAGTGAGGAAAGGGAGCAGGGTGGTGGGAGGAGATGGGTGGAGGTGGGAAGGGCTGGAAGCCCTTGGTGTCACAGCTGGAGCTCTGGAATATCACCTACACATCCCTGAAGGTGGGCAGTTGTCCTCCACGCTTCTCCCGGGACAATTGTGGATGATACGCTGCCCCCAACATGAGTGTTGGCCCCCAGAAACCCCCCCAGCTGGGAGTGACCTGGGACAGTGGGAGGTGTCCCTGCCATGGCAGGGGTGGGATGAGATGGGCTTTAAGATCTCTTCCAAATCAGCTCTGGGACTCTGGAATTCTGTGCAGTCTCACTCTTGGAGCACCAGAGCTGCTTCCCAGAGCAGCAGTGCAGGTGCTGGCAGCCCATGGGCAGAGGTGGCATTGAAGCTCCTCTGACAGGATTTGCACCACCTTGACCCTGCTATTATGTAAAACTTTTTTTTTAAATCAGCCAGGAAGCAAATTAAAAAAGTTGGCTGTACAGGAATTAGGCCTTTTGGCTGATAGTTTGGGAAGCATCTGTCTCCATTGCCTGCAAATTAGTCTTCCACAGGAGAGTAATCAGATGTTTAATGCAGCCACAAATGAAATCACCCATCATTAACTATTCAAACCAAGAGGTCTGTAAAGGACCCAACAAATCCCTCTGGACCGAGGGCAGGGGGAGCTGGGGAGGGGCTGGTGCCACGATTTTGGGACAGGGATGGGGGCAGTGGAGCCACCTGACCATGAGGCTCCACCTGCCTGGAAAGCCTCTGAAGGGAATGGCTCTGATGAACCAAAGCCCAGCTGGGGTATTTGGAGCAAAACCAGAGACATGAGCCAGAGAAACACAGCTTTGTGAGGGACCAGGCGTGGGTGAGGTGAGGTCTCAGGACCTGCTGCTCTCCCAGGAATTGGTTTCCAGATTGCTAAGGCAGCATCTCCCCAAGTCCATGGGTTCTGCTGCCCCCTCACCTCAGGGCTGGCCCTGGGAATCACTCTGGAGAGGCAGCACTGGCCTCATCATCCTCCTCCTCACAGTAATCCCCTGCCCACCCATCACACCACCCTGGAGCTCCAGGTGGCCCCACAGCACCCAGAGGTGACGGAGGGACACGTGGGAATGTGCTGGGATGTGCTGGGAGAACCAGACCCTGCAGTGACCCCAGCTGGGGCAGCAGGATTGGTGAGTGACACACTGGTGTTTTGGGGCTGAGAAAAGCTCAAAGGGCCTTTTCCCCTGGTTTTGGTCTCTCCAAACTCTTAGCCAGTGAATTCCTGGGGAAAAAAAACAATCCAAGTGTTGAACTCACCGTGAGCCACGGGAAAGGGGGAGGTGCAGATGTTGCCAGCTGTGCCCTGCCTTGCTGGGGCAGCCCCCAGCACAGGAGCTGTGTGCAAACCTCCCAAACCAGGATTTTCAGGATATTCTCCACACATGTTTTCTCACTCATGATGGGAACACATCACTTCATGTATTGGTTGTGGGTTTTTTCACACCATTCACCCACAGGTGCCTCTGGCCCACAGCACCTGTTTGGGCTGGAAGTTCATCATCAGGATACTGGGGAAAAAAAACCAGGGAATTTTGGTCCAGGCTGACACCAACACAAATGCATGACAAACACAGAGAGCCAGGGAGACATTTACCCCTGTGAGAGAGGTCAGCACAGAGGTTATGGAGCATCTGAGCCCTGGGGAGCTGCTCCATGCACAGGGCTGCATTCTGCCCTTAAAGAATAATCCCTTAAAAATGACTTTTGTGCCAGAGCAAGGAAGGAGATAGAGGGAGTGTGAGAGCCTGCGTGCTGGAGAAGTAAGTTCTTTGTTGCCTAGAGCTTGTTAAATCCATACATTGAAGAGAAGAATAAATAAAAAATCAAATCTCTACTTCTGAAAAGCGTTTCTGTGGGGAGCTGCTTCCCTGAATCTTCCAGCCCTGGCCTGTGTCAATAAATCAATAGCTGATGCAGGTTGGCTGCAATCGGCTGCAGGAGAGCAGGGAGTGATGGATGGACAGGAGAGAGGCAAATCTGAGAGATAGGGCAGAGGTGATGCTCACCTTGAGCTTTATTGTTTGCCACTGCCAGACAAGGGAGTGTGGAGGCATTAAAGGGAGTGCTGAGGGTGGGAGTGGCTGTGCAGCCTGCACACCCCTCCCCATGGATGAGTTCTGGGATTGGGGGATATTTTGGGATTGGGGGGAACTTTTCAGACTTTTTTGGGAATTCTTTGAGGGTTTTTTTTTTTTAATTTTTGCGGGGAATTTTTTGAGATTTTTTGGGAATCTTGGGCTCCCCAGAGCCCTCCTCTCCCCAGGAGCCTCCCATGCCCCTCCTCTGCCTTCTACCCAGTGCTCTCCTCTGCCACACAAATGGTTAAGCTGAGATGAGAAGCTGAAGGATGCTCTGTGAGGCTGGGAAGGAGGGATGGCCCTCAGCCCCTGCCCAGGGGCTCCCACAAGGAGCTCTCCAGTTTTGGGTGCAAGGAAACCTCACTGCTCCTGCTTGGGAAGGAGAGAAATGTGGGATTGTTCAGCTGATTTCCTGTTGGAACCCTGGCTACTGAGAATTTTAGATTTTCTGTGCTGACAGGCACTGACCCCCAAGAGAACACTGCATTCCAGCTGAAAAGATTCCACAGTTTCCTAGTTTGGCATCAGGAAGGGGAAGAAGGGCCAGGTCTCCTGGTCTGGAGCTGGCTTCAGGCAGCACAGAGCAAACCCAGCCCAGCCCAGCACCAGGACCAGGCCAGGGCAGGGTGAGGGTCAGGATGAGCCCAACTCACGAGGTGAAGTCTTTCCTGCTGCCACCCTCCTGCTGCCCCACAGCTCACCTGAGCTCAGGAGAGATTTGGGACCCTCCCTGTGCCCTGGGGCTGATGCCAGAGGGAAGCTGGTGACAAATAAGGTGACCCTTGTCACTCTGAAGCATTTCTCCTTCATTTCAGCTTCCTGAGTGGCCCCACTGAGGCTGCACTGGCCTCGTGCAGGTGCCCCCAGGGGTTACTGCAGCTCCTCCAAACCAATTCAGGGAGTTCCTAAACACAAGGAAGCACAGAGAGAAAAGGATTCCTTCTGGTTTGCCCTGAGAGAAAAGGATTCCTTCTGGTTTGCCCTGAGAGAAAAGGATTCCTTCTGGTTTGCCCTGAGAGAAAAGGATTCCTTCTGGTTTGCCCTGAGCCTGCCCTCAGGGAGAGTTGGAAACCTTCACGTTCTCTTAGGAAAGCAAGAAAATAACCATGTGCCCTCTTCTTCAGGCTGATCTCTCCCTTTAGGGCTCCTCAAATGCCCCTTCATGTCCCTGCATGTGGGTCCCAGCCTTGGTGCCTCTCCTTGCTCAGCTCCCAGGGCAGGAGCAGATGGGTTATTGAGTATGGACTGACACAGGACTGAAATGATCTGCTCTGATTCCTCCTCTGCTCCTCTCTCAACCATTGCCAACCTCCCTTTTGCCTTTTTGTCTGCATCTGAGCACTGAGATGACATTTCCAGAGAGCTCCCCACGTTATCTCCCACAGCTCTCCCTTGAGCAGCAGCAGCAGCCAGTTTGGAGCCCACACAGGGGATTAAGGTTGTGTTCCCCGTGTGCACCTTTGCATTTATCAACCTTGCATTTCACCTGCCCTTTCATTGCCCACGCTCCTCATACCCTTAGATCCCTCTGCAAACTTTCCCAATCGTTCTTTGCAGCAACTTCCATAATTCCTGTCTCCCCACCAAGCTTTATCACTGAATTTTCTGCTTTTTTCCTGAATTATTTGAGACTGTGTGGATCAGGGTGGGTCCCAGAACTGATCCCTGCAAACCTCACATGGAGTCCTCCTTGGGGGTTGGTGTCCAGGCACCACCTGGTCACGTTCCTGGTCCCAGGTTCTCCAGGAGAAGCAAACCTGCAGAGGTGGGGGTCTGCTTTTGGAGATGCAACCGGTCCTGTAAGATAAACAGGAATGCTGAGGAAGATCCTTCACCCAGCAAGAGGCTTCTGCCATGCAGGGGCTCCCTTCAAGCCCTTGTTCTGCATGTGCATGTCTGTCCTCAGGTCTGTCTGTCCTCAGGTCTGTCCAGTCTGTTCATCCCCTGGCCTGGGATCCCATGGAGCAATCCTGGCCTGGGAACCTGCAGAGCTGGATTTTCATAGAATCAGAGAAGCCCAGACTCGTTTGGGCTGGATGGGACCTTAAAGATCACCTGGTTCCAGCCCCTGCCATGGGCAGGGATGACACCCACTGGACAGCACTCTTTTCTCCTGGGATAGTGCAGGGGTGGCTATCAGGGAAAGGTTCTTCCCCCCGAGGGTGCTGGGCACTGCCCAGGCTCCCCACAATGGTCCCCAAGGCTGCCAGAGCTCCAGGATTAAATTAGATTAAACCTAAATAACTGCTTGACTTACTCAGGAGCATTAGAGGCACCTTCCACATGGAAATTATGAACCATCTGAAACATCCTGCATTGGCAGGTCAAAGTATTTAATTTCAGTAGTATTTAATCTAATTTCAGCATCTGGACACTGCTCTCAGGGATGCTCAGGGTGGGATTGTTGGGGTGCCTGGGCAGGGTTGGACTTGATCCTTGGGGGTCCCTGCCAGCTCAGGATATTCCAGGATCCTGTGATTCCAACCAAGCCATGGAGATGCTGCATCACCTCCCCTTGGCTTTCAGCCTCGCTGTGTCCCAAAGGGAGCAGCAGACCCACAACCCCTCAGTTTGCCCAGCAGCTTTCCCCTGTGCACCCCTTGAGAAGGGGAGAAGCAGAGGAATCCAGCTTCGCTTTGTTCCTCCCTCCAGTTCACTCTTGTTTCCATTCAAAACAGCTTGGAAAACAATAGCCAAAAATAACCAGGCTGGCAGGGAGGGCTGGAGGGAGAGGACACTGCTATGGCAACTGCCATCACTCCCTGCCCTGCTGAGGAGCCAGAGCTGCAGATTTCTCTCTATTCCCAAGAAGATTGGCTCAGCCCCAGCCCCAGGCATGCCCTGAGCCAATCTCTCTTTGGGTGGGCAAACTGGCACCTCACCCACTGGGCACTGCTGGGCTGGTGAAGGGCATCCAGGAACAAACAAAAAAAAATCCAACCTGGGGGCTGCAAGTGTTTGGAAGGGGGTGGGAAAGAGCAGAGTTGTGGTTGTTGTGGTTTCTGTGCTGGGTCTCCCCCTCCATCTGTGCAAAGGTTTCATGAGCACGGCCACAACAAGGCAGAGATGCTTAAAAATAAAAATAACCCAGCCAAGGGCAGCCAGAGAGTGCTCTTAGGGCGACAGCACAGGCTGGATGTGAGAGGATGAGATGTTTAAAAGGTTTGAAAGCAAACCTAAAGCCAGATCAAAAAGACAGGCACTGCATGGTGTAAAAACCCCTCAGGCTTTTCCAGATCACTTCAGACTTCTCAAGGAGATGGTGGGTTGAGGCTGGAGTAAATGGCATGGGGAGATTTGGGCTGCCCAAGCACCCTTCCTCTCCCATCAGCAGCTGTGACCCCTCTGGCTCCTTGGCCAGCCCAGCCCCATCTCCTTCCCTCTCTGGGGGAGCCAAGACCTCGCTCACCAGCTGGATGAGGAGATTTGTCAGTGCTGGGTTTGGGTTTCATGCTCTGGGTGCCTCGTTAGGACCATCTTGGTCTTTACCCAAATCCCCTTGAGTTCATCTGAAACGCCCCAAAGCAGCACCTGCCCTGGAGGGCTCTGCTGTCCCTTTCCTGCCATTTATTGCTGAGGACAGAATTTCTGTAGGTTTTAACATCCCAGAATTTGCAGATGGGCCACACTTTGAGTCACACTCAGTTTCCTCCAGGTTCCTTCAGGGCAGGAAAGCCACATCCAACCCTTCTGCTGAGGAGTAGGGTCACCAGCCCACATACAGGGCTGAGTGGGAGCAGGAACCTCCACATGTCTGGCCCAGAGTCATGAGAAAAAAAAATCATTCTCAGCCTTTATTTTTTTTTTCCCCTGAAGCTACAGCTTGTCAACATCTCCCCTGAAATAAACCCAGGGAAGATACAATTGGATTAAACCCGAGGAACTTCTTCACTTACTCAGGAGCATTAGAGGCACCTTACCCATGGAAATTAAGTACCATTTGAAACATCCTGCATTGGCAGGTCAAAGTATTTAATTTCAGCTTTTAAATAGCATTTCCTTCCGGAGCTTTCCCTCACCCACTTCATTCAGCTGAAGTCAACACAGCTCCTGGTGTTTGTCTGATGAAGGACTTGTCACATCACAGGTTCCATTCCTGCTCATCCCTGCTCTGATTTTCACATCAGCTTTCCTCCAAGGGAGCAGCCAGCCTCCTGCCTCAGCAGCTGGTGAGAGCCTGAGGTCCTGGCACGTTCCCAGCTGGATTCCTCTCCAGCCCTGCCACCCTGGCATTGCCTGGGCACTCTCAGGAAGAGCCAGCAGGTGCCACATGCTCCCAGTTTGAGGACTGGAAACCGATTCAGAGGAACAAAGGGATTCACTCCAAACTCCTGAGGAAGGGAGGGGGCTGGGCTGCAGGGTCAGGATCAGTGGAATCCCAGAATCATTAATTTTGGAAAAGCCCTGTGAGATCATCAGGCCCTGCCATTAACCCAGCCCCGTGTTCACCACGTCCCCAGGTGCCACATCCACGCTTGTTTTTGGACACTTCCAGTGGTGGTGAGTGCACCACTGCTCTGGGAAGCCTGTGCCAATGCCTGGCCACTCTTTCCAGGAAAGAAATGTTTCCTAATATCCAAACTAAACCTCCTCTGGGGCAGTTTGAGGCCGTCTTCTCTCTTCCTGTCACTTATTACCTGGGAGAAAAGACCCAAATCTCCATCTCCAGAATGTGCCCAGTGTAGCCCCAATATTCAGGCTGGAGCAGCTCCAGGGGATCTTTTCCAGCCTAAATGATTCTATAATTCCAAAGTCATCGACAATTAACCCACAACGAAACCATGTCCCTAATCCACATCTCCTTTATATCCCTCCAGAGGTTGGGCTTTTTGTCTTGGTGTTTTTCCATGCCCTTGTGTGGTTTCAGCGGTGAAAAACCCACCTGAGAGCCTGCCAGAGCTGGTTTGACTGAAGGAAGAGGATAATTTAAATAATTACAGAGTGGTTTGGGTCAGAAGGGACCTTTAAGATCATCACATCCCACCCCCTGCCATGGGCAAAGACAACACACCTCCCCTGGCACAGCTGGAGACAGGAAGGTGCTGCCAGCTGTGACAAACCTGGAGCTGCACAAGGCTGGCGGCAGGATTGCCACCCGGGCAGGCACAGAATCATTCTGAGTCATGGAAACATTCAGGTTAGAAAAGAGATTTAAGGTCCAGGAGTGGAACCCACATCTCTGCAGCCACAGCAGGACAGGCGTGGGCCTGGCAGGGTCGGGATCTGCCAGGGGGGACAGGGGAGGGCTGGTGGCTTCCAGGGATGCCTCGCTGTGCCACCTGGCCTGGGCAAGCACAAGTGCCATGGGCTGTGGAGCGCTGGGGTGCAGCAGGAGCAGGGAACACCTTTCCTCCCTCCCTTGCGGCTGCAGCGGCACAGCCGTGGCAGGGAGCTGAGGGGGAGGATGGGCTTTTTGTCCTCCTTTCATCTTGGCACTGCCATCCCCTAGGTCAAGAGCGGCTCTTCCATGGGAGCGGCACTGCAGGGCCGTGCCCTGGACCCGCTCACCGCCGCCGCCTCCTCCCGGCTGCCGCAGAAAATCCCCGGTGTCCCTGCCCCGGCCGGGCTCTGCCGCCTTCCCCGGCTCTCGGTACAGTATCTGCCGGCCCCCTCCCTGCTCCTCGGGCTTTGTCAAAGCACATTTCCCAATTAGAGGATAAAAATATTCCATTCCTGACTCCGCGAGCTATCGATTTTGCCTGTAGCTGTGGAGGGGGCGAGGGCGGGCGTGTGCGGGGTAGGGAGAGGTGAAGGGCTGCAGGCACGAAGTGCAGCTGCCTCCCCCCTACCCCTTTATTATTATTGTTATTATTCATCCCGGTGAAAAGCAGCGAGCAGGACTGGTTAGCTCAGCTGACCACTGATAGAGAACAGGGGATCGATACTTAATTGACACAGGCTGGGCAGCCGGAGCAGGGATTGGAGATGGGGGAAGGCTTCTGGGAGGAGGGAGGGGAAGAGGAGAGAAGGAACAAAAGCCAGGGAAAGGAGGAGAGGCAGGGAGAGGGTGGGAGGAGCGGGGAAATAATGAAGGAAGAGGCAGAGAGGCCGGGGAGCCCACGGAGAGCCCCCGGGAGCTCTGCCCTGGGAGCGGCGGGACGGGAGCGGCGACAGCGCCAGGGAGCCTCCCGTGGGCATCACAGCCCTCTGGGGAGCTGGCTGTGGGCTCTGTGCTCTGCTGGGCACCCTCAGCACGGCGAGGTGCCCAGGGCCAGCCCTGCCAGCTGTCCCTGCTTGCCCACCATGGTGGGGACAGGGACAAGCGCTGTGTGTCGCTCCCTGGGAGAGCCCAACAGCGCCCAGGGAACAGCCTGCTGGCCTGGGACCTCTGCCACCAGCTCCACCAGCCACCAAACAAGTCACAGGATCATAAAATCCCAGACTAGCTGGGGTTGGAAGGTGCTGCCAGCTGTCCCTGCTTGCCCACCATCGTGGGGACAGGGACAAGGCCGGAGTGTGGCTCCAGTGGCAGAAGCACCCCCAGGAGACCCCAACAGCACCCAGGGAACAGCCTGCTGGCCTGGGATCTCTGCCACCAGCCCGGGGTGTAGCTCCACGTCCCTCTGTGTCCCTCCTGTGGCAGTACAGCCTGTCCCATGTGCTGAATCTGCCTCTGGAGATGGTCTAAGCTCCCCAAACCTTGCTTTCCAGCCTCTGATAACGCCTCCCAGAGCTGTTGGAAGGCTGAGTTTGAGCACAGCTCACCCAGTGAAGCTGCTCTAGAGAGTGGCTGGTCTAGACAGCCCAAGAAAGGGGTTGGAACGAGGTCTTTAAGGCCCCTTCCAACCAAAACCAGTCTGGGATTTTATGATTCTGTGACTTGTTTTCTCTCCTTGGTCATCCTCTCTCTGCCCAACTCTGCCAACCCAGCTCACAGGGCAGGGTCCCACTGAGCACAGCTGTGTCACCTGGTGGCCCTGCTCATTCCAGTCCCTTGAGAAGAGCAAGCTTTGAGTGCTCAGTGGAGCCCACAGGGCCCTGATTTATTGGGAGAAGCCCTGAGCAGGTTGGGGAGGGCATGGAGGGCAGGTGAGGTAGCAGACCTGGCCACACCTCGTTCCAGTCAGCCTCAGTGAGGGCCCCACAGGAGCCTCTCCCCTGGGTGGGGCACCAGCTTTACAAGGAAAATGTGGACAAGCTGGAGAGCCACGAAGGGAATGGACAGGAACAGGGGTTTGGCCTTTGAGGAAGAGTAGAAGGCAGTGAGTTCACGTGCTCCAGAAAGGGAAAGATAGAGCTGCAAATCCAGAAGGACAGGACAGCGGCTGGTTTCTTCTCCATCTCAGACAAGGGGAGGACAGGAGACACCAAGCCAGGCTGAAGATGGGCTCCTGGGCAGCAGCCAGGTGCTCTCTGAGGATTTTGGTGGCCTTTGGTGGCCCTGAACATGATTATTACAGAGGTCTGGGGAAGAACAAGGTGGACATTCCTGCAGAACTCCAAGAGACACTGTGTGTGGTACAGAGGTCTCCAAAGGGAACTTTGACCAGAAGAACAGAAAATTGCTGAACCTCTCCAGAACTTGGCTACTCCAAAGTGCTGGGCTAGATATCCTTGGGGCCTTATGCTGGGCCAGGAAGGGAAAAGCCAAGACATGTCTTCACCTTCAAAGTCCTTCAGCTGCCCACAGCAGCAGCTGCTTTTCCCTTGGAGCAGAGCTGGGCTCTCAGCCCAAGACAGAGGCAGCAGGACTCCTTCCATGGGCAAAAGGCTCCTCATTCCTGCCTGTGGAATAAGAGGGATGACCTTTCCCAAACCTGAATGTCACTCTTCTTCCTTTTTCATTTTCCTCTTGGCCCTTCCAGTTCTCTCACCCACCATCTTCCATGGGACACCCATGCACAAAGTCTTCAAGGCTGACCTACACCAGCACCTGCCACCACGCAACCCAGCTGTGCAGGGAGAGGCTGGTTGGCCTTGAGCAGAGCCAAATAGGAAGAAGAAGGCTCTTCCAGGCAATTTCTCCTGCTTCAACCTACACAACACATGGAGACACACCTGGAAATGCCTGGATGGCAAAGGGTCAGACCCTCTTCCCACCCACTGCCCATGGATGGGAAAGGCAGATTTATTTAACTTGTCTTGGCACCGACCAAAGAGATCTTTGAAAGCAGGGATGGGGTGGTGAGAAAACAGCATTTTGATTTACTTGTTGTTTGTATGGACTCTTAGAGGCCCAGCCTTACATTTGCTCCTTGTTCAGGTGTGGGCCCCACCCGGCCATGGCAGAGGGAACCTCATGGCAGGGCCTGCCTCGTCACTCTTGATCTATAACACGTCAGCCTTAAAAGGATCCTCTCCATCTCCTTAAACAATGCATTGCCGCCGTCCATCTCTGCCATTAATGCATCAAAAATCATTAGACATTTCTATGGAGACCCATCGCCATAAACGCAGCCTCCAAATGCACTCCGGCATTAAAGTGGCCAAAGTAAACTGAGGCGACTCCTGCGGTAAAACCCTCTCCTCTCTCCCTCATCCCACCCCAGCCCTCCCCCAGCCCTCGCCGTCTCTCTTCCCTCGATCAATTTTATGGTGCTTGCCTGGGGTTCATTAATGTTTCCGGAATCTCTCTGTGCCCTGTTTAAAAATTCTTAATTAAGCAAGGTTTTTTTGTTTACACTTGAACTAATTACACTTTTAAACCCGACAATAAAACATCAGCTCTGGGCCATTAGGGCCCGCCACGGGCAGGCAATTCAGGAACTGCCATGCTCTGCAAGGAGATAGGAAGGCCGGGGATGCAGCCTAGCTTCCGTCAAGAGGACGCCAGGATCTTCACCGGCTACATGGAGATGGGGGCCAAGGGTTCCAGGAGCCAGATGTCCCCTTCAGCTCTTCCTCGTTCCCTCCGGATGCGCCTTCCCTCCGAGATAAGGCCTGGCAGAGGAGATGGATGGGGAGGTGTCCTCTCCCGGGCTCATCGTTGTTTGCCACGCTTGGGTTCTCCACAGAACCAGCTTGTTTTTCCAGAGTTGGCCCAGTGATGGGTGGTGGAGGAAATGGAGGCCTGGGCCTTGGGCCTCGTGGAGGAGCTCGGCCTGGGATGGCGGTGGTTGGGTTGTGGCCAACAGGCCGGGCTGGAGCATGGGTCTGGACCCATGGAGGGGCTCTCCCAGGTGGCCAAGGAGCAGAAGGGATGGAGCAGAACCTCTGGGACACATATGTCCCCATCAGCAAGGGAATGTGCCCCAGCCGAGTGTGGAGCACACCTCAGGAGCTTGGGCTCAGCTTCTCAGCACTGCAGAAAACTCTTTTTTCCTGGCCACTGTCTGCCTTGGGCTTTGTGTGTCCATCCCTGGGGACAGCAGCTGAGCTGGGGTGCTCAGTCCTGGGGTGGTGGCAGCTGATGCTGCTGGAGACCCTTTGGCAGGAGATGGTGCAGCTGGTGGTGGACACAGGGTCACCCCTTCCCCACACCATGGATGCCCAAAAGTGCCCATGAGCACAGAAACAGGGCTCACCAGGAGCTGTTCTGCTCCAGTCAGGACCAGCAGGTGCTGGTCATGAGCTCACCTCCCACCACAGTGGTGGCTCTCCAGACACCAGCTCCAAACGGGTATTTCCTGCCTTCTTTCTGTCCCATCCAGAACTACCCTTCCTGACATCAGGAAGGCCCATGGGGCAGGATGAAGGTGGGGCAGGATGAGTTTGGGACATGAGGAAGGTGGGAGATGCAGATGGGAACGGGGCAGGGTGGTTGTGAGACTTTGGGACTTGCCAGTGGTGGCCATGTGGAGAAGGGAAGGTAGGACATGGCAGGGCACTGGTCCCTGCACGTTGTCAGCTCTTTGTGGCCTTGGATTCCTGATTTCTGTGAGGCTCCTGCTCTTGTTGCACCCCAACAGGAGAGGGGTGGAAATCCTCCATATCCCACCCAACCTGGCAGCCTCTTGCAGGTCCTCAAGGCACCCACCAAGAGGAAAGGGGGAAACCAAGTCCTGATGGCCCAGCTTTTGCTCAGATGCTTTCCTGAGATCCTCATTAGAGAGAAACAACAGAGTTCTAGAGCTCCCTCTGCAAAAGCATCTGTGGCAACTGAACCCCTGGAAAATCCTTCCAGCAGAGGGTTCAGATTGGATTTGAAACATTTCTTCTCTGGAAATGTGGTGAGGCACTGGCACAGGCTGCCCAGAGAGTGACCATCCCTGGAAGTGTTCAAAAGCCATGTGGATGTGGTTCAGTGGAGAAACAAAGCTGGGTTAATGGTTGGGCTCAAAAGATCTTGAAGGTCTTTTCCAACCTTAACAATTCCATGATTCTGTGACTTTCTCTTCCCCACCCGGGGAGCAGAGAAGGTTTTTGCCGTGCAACAAACACTCTGAGCAGCACCAAATCCTTACATCCAGCCCTATACCCTGCTGCCCACCTTGCTCCATCCCAAAAGGCTGCCCCCTGCACCGCTGCCTTTTGGAAATCCCTTTCCCTGCCTGTTGCCAGCAGGGAGCTTGGGAAAAATGTCTCACCCTCACCGAGATCCCTGCAAACAACCTGCTTGATAAACTCCCCCACACGGTGAGAAATGGGGCTTCAAAGACAATGGTTTTTTCCAGAAATATTTATTTAAAAAGTAAAAATCCATATATAAAATATTTTTGGGAAATATTGCATTTTTTAACACAAAAAAAAAAAAATCCCCTAGATGCTCAAAGGTTTTTGTGAGCCTAATTCATAAATAAACCAGTGGATTTTCTTGGGAAGATGGGAGGAAGACAGGACCGGAATTGTCTGTTCCAACACACCAATCTTTCTTTTCTCTTCTCCTTTTTGAAGCAGAAAACTTCACATTTTGTGCAAATACGTGAATCAAAACCCGAGGAAAGAGTTGATTCCTTCCTCACGGCGCCGCTGCCCACGGGAGCTCCCAGCCCTCCTCCTGGCCGGGAGCGGGAGCGCAGCGGCAGCAGCGGCTCCGTCCCCTCCTCAGCCAGAAATCCTGAGATTTTGGGGTTATTTTATTCATTCTGGACTCGATCCTTTGGTGTCAGCTGCTGGTTCATGTGAAATCTGCCTGGACCAGTCCCAGGGGGATGTCAGCTTGCCGTGCTGCCCCTGGAGCAGGAATTCCCCGGGGATGTTCCCGGGGGAGATTTTATCCCGGCACAACAGAGTCCGACCTTGTCCAGCAGAGGTTGGAATGAAGGAAAGTCCAACGTCCTCCTGAGAGGAACCCAGGAACAGAGCAGGGGAACAGCTCCCCAGGATTCCCAGACTACTGACAGCCCTGGGGAGAAGGACTCGGGGTGTTGTGGGTGAGAGTCTCAGCCTGCCCCGGCCATGGGCACTGACCCAGAAACCCCCCCTGTGCTGGGCTGAGCCCCCAGCGTGGGCAGCAGGGCAGGGGGGATTCTGCCCCTGTGCCCCTGTGCTCAGGTGAGAGCCCAGCTGCAGAGCTGCCCCAGCCCTGGGGAACAGCAGCAGGAGGACGTGGAGCTGCTGGAGCCAGGCCAGAGGAGGCCACGGAGATGCTGCCAGGGCTGGAGCCCCTCTGCCATGGAGCCAGGCTGGCACAGCTGGGGGTGCTCACCTGGACAAGAGAAGGCTCCAGGGAGAGCTCAGAGCCCCTTGCAGGGCCTGAAGGGGCTCCAGGAGAGCTGCAGAGGGACTGGGGACAAGGCCTGGAGGGACAGGACCCAGGGAATGGCTGCCACTGCCAGAGGGCAGGGCTGGATGGGATCTTGGGCAGGAATTGTTCCCTGGCAGGGTGGGCAGGCCCTGGCACAGGGTGCCCAGAGCAGCTGTGGCTGCCCCTGGATCCCTGGCAGTGCCCAAGGCCAGGCTGGATGGGGTTTGTCTGGGATTTTGGGATGTGCCTCCAGCCTGGGGGTGCATCCCCTCCTCACCCCGCAGTCCCCCTGCACTCAGCAGCTGGAGCTGGGCAGAGCGTGGCCGTGCAACAGCAGCACAGGCAGCCACACAACGTCACACAGTCAGGGATAAGGGGACAAAGCCACCCCAGGGTGCTGCCAAGGGTGCAGGAGGGAGCAGGAGGAGAGTGTGAGGCTGCTGGGAGGAGGAGGATGAGGAGGGAAAGGAGGAAGGAGCAGCAAGAACAGGGCTGGGTTTGCAGCAGGTTCTTCTCAGGGTGATTGGCTCAGGGTGCATCGATCCAGGTGTGATCAGAACTTTGTATTTGCTGCACAGGAGAGGGGGAGAGAAGCTCCAAGGGGATGAAAATAACAAGGATGGGAAATCTGGAGGTGGGAGTTTTCCTGTCCCTTCTATTGCTCTGGATGAAGGGCAAAGCAACAGATCCCAAATTCCTGGCAGTTCCATCCTAGTGCCAGCGTGGAGCATCCCAAAAATGCCACAAGGCACATGGAGAACACAGTCCAGAGGATCAGTTTTAGCTTGGGAGCACCCTGGATGCCAAATCCAACCCCTGTTCATGTCCCACCCTCCTCAGCCCCTTCTTCTCCTCCTCCTCCCGAGCCCTCCTTCACAGAAGGACCCGAGCTGAGCCCAGCAAACTCATCACACCTGTAACACAGGTGGGCTCCAGCCAGCCTGGTTAAATCCACATGAAAATATGGAATGGAATATGGAATAAATCATGAGACACTGTGTCTGGGTGCTTTGGTTTTCCCTGAATGACCACAGACATCCACAGGAGCTGGGAAGGCACAGAGAGGATGGAGGGGAGCTCACCTCCCCCTGCCTCCCCTGCCCACCTCCTGGGAGGGGCCTTTGAGGGTGATAAATCTCCCTGGATAACTGGGAGCAACATTTGGGGAGGATTTACAGCAGGAAAAATGCCCAAAATGGTGGAGAAGAGGAACAGCACAGCACTGTGTGGTGTTTGATCCATAGGGAGGAGGATAAAGAGGCAGGAGAGGGATGAAGGAGCAAAGGAAGGCAGGGGAACCACACAGGGACCCTTCACACCTCTCCTGGCAGGAGGAGTCACCCCTGGCTGGGACAGAGGAGAAGGGACAAACCTCTTTGGGCACAGGTGAGCTGGTGCCTCTCACACACCTACCTGCCTGTATTAATTTTTCCCCAATTTTTCTCTTTCCTCATCAAGGCCCGAAGGAAAACGGCTGCTCCTGGAAATGTCAGGCAGGATTTGCTGTTCAGGGGGAAGCAGGAGGAACAGGATGGGAGCAGAGGGGAGCAGGGGTGAGCAGCTGCAGGTCTCATTTTGCCTGGGGAGGGATGAGGGGGAACAGCTCATGTGTGTCCCCCAGAAGTAGGTCAGGACCCCTCAGCGGGGTTTGAGGTGGCCCTAGAGCTCTCCCACAGCCGTGTCCCTGGGGTTTGGGGCTGAACGGGGTTTGTAGAGGGCTGGGGCAGGAGTTTGCAGGGTGAACAACCCAACAGTCCTCCCCAGCCGTGTGTCCCTCCATGCTCCCGCCTGTCCCCCACCCACACCATCATTTGCTGCTCCCCTGCCCCATGGGCAGAGCCTCCACCCCACCGCCCCTCCAGCACCAAATCCCAGCCCCTGAACAGCCCCCAGGCCGGGCAGCTTTCCACATCCCTTTCCCCTTCCCGCAGCCAACATAATGGCCGGGCTGCAGCCTCCTCCTCCTCCTCCCTCGCCCTGCCCCTGTTTCCATTTTATGAGCTTTTTCTTGCTATAAATATGGTTTTGAGAGCCCATTTATCAGGTCCTGCAGCTCTGGAGTCAGCCTGCCGCGCTGCCCATGACAGGTCAGAATTGACTGGTATGATATTAGAATTGCTATTGATCCCTTCGGCACCTCGCCCCGCTCCCGGCTCCGTGACCCAGTGTCAGCCCGGGCAGCTCCGGCCCCGCGCCTCCCCCTCCCCGCTCCCATCCCTCTGCTCATCCCGGGGCTGCCATGGGGTCCCTGTGCTCCCTGTGCTCATCCCTGGCTCCCTGAGCGCCTTCACCCTGAGGGGACCCGGCCCCCATGTCCCCCCACGGGTCCTTTATGCCCCCATCGCCTCCCCCCGGGGGGTGCTGAGCCACCCGGAGCTGCTCTGTGCACAGAGCTGGGGGATTCCCAAGGGAAAATCCTGCTCTGCTCTGGGGGACTGCAAGGCTCTGAGCCCGCTGCACGAGGACTTTGGGGCTGAGATGGGTGCAGCACCCCCAAAAGGCTATCAAACCCTCAGTGCCTCAGTTTCCCTGCCTCCAAAGGGAAGGATCTTCACCCCCTTTTCCTACAGTATTCCAGGCTGAAGGTCACTGAAGTCTCGAGTAGCTTTAGTTGTTGCTTTTATCAACACAGGCAAATACCACCAACTATTTGCAAGGAATTAACCTGGTTTTTTCCATCCCTGTTTCCTGAGGGATCCATGCAAGTTCCTGCTGTGCTGGAAGCTTTTCAGCAGTTTCCCAAAACACAGTGATTTTCACCCCCAGGTTCCTTTGACCTCCTATCAAATCTCCATCTTTCTTTCCCTATTTTTCCCTAGAGAAGGAGCCTGCTTTCTGGTCCCTCTTGGACACAATGAAGAACACCAAAGGAAAAGAGCAGGCAGCAGGAACAAACCAGGTGAGTGAAGGAACTTCTCCATGGGAATGTCCCCTGCAACAGCAAGATGCTGCAGATACTGCAAGGATGGTCAGGAACAAGGAACATTTCCATGGAGACAAACTATCCATGGCCATGCACAGCCAAGACACCAACCCTGCACCTGAGGGCTGAAGGAGCAGCTGGGGCTGCATCTGTGGTGGGGGGGACATTTCATAGCCACATGTGGTCATCCACGATTGTGCGTGGTCACAGATGGTGGTGAGTGGCCGTGTGTGATCATCCATGATGATCATGCTCATACACGACAGTGAGTGGGCATACATGGTAATAAAGGGTTGAGCGTGGTCATGTGTGGTCACGTGTGGTGGTGTGTGGTCACAGATGGTGGTGAGTGGTTGTGTGTGGTCATACAGAGTTGTGCATGGGAATAGAGAGATGTCTGTGATCATGTGTGGTTTTGTGTGGTCATGGACAGTGGTGAATGGTCATGCATGGTCATCCATGGTTGTACATGGTCATGGATGTTGGTGAATGGTTGTGTGTGGTCATCCATGATTCTACATGGTCATCCATGGTTGCACATGGTCATGGATGGTGGTGTGTGGTTGTATGAGGTCATGGATGGTGGGGAATGGTTGCATGTGGTCATTCATGGTTGTACATGGTCATCCATGGTGGCGAGTGGTCATGTGTGGTGATCCATGGTTGTACATGATCAGACATGATTGTACATTGTCAGCCACAGTGGTGAGTGGTCATATGTGGTCATCCATGGTCATCCATGGTCGTACATGGTCATCCATGGTGGTGAGTGGTCATGTGTGGTCATCTGTGGTCATACATGGTTGTCCATGTTTGTACATGGCTGTGGATGGTGGTGAATTGTTGTGTGTGGTCATCTGTGGTCATCCATGGTCGTGCATGGTCAGCCATGGTGGTGAGTGGTCATGTGGGGTCATCTGTGGTCAGCCATGGTGGTGAGTGGTCATGTGTGGTCATCCGTGGTCATCCATGGTGGTGAGTGGTCATGTGGGGTCATCTGTGGTCATACATGGTTGTCCATGTTTGTACATGGCTGTGGATGGTGGTGAATTGTTGTGTGTGGTCATCTGTGGTCATCCATGGTCGTGCATGGTCAGCCATGGTGGTGAGTGGTCATGTGGGGTCATCTGTGGTCATCCATGGTCGTACGTGGTCATCCATGGTCGTACATGGTCATCCATGGTGGTGAGTGGTCATGTGTGGTCATCCGTGGTCATCCATGGTGGTGAGTGGTCGTGTGTGCTCATGCCCAGTTGTGCACGGTGATATTTGGTTGTCCATGGCTGTGTGTGGTGGTGAATGGTCGTGCGTGGTCATCTGTAGTTGTACAAGGTCACACACGATGGCGAGTGGTCACACATGGTAATGTTGGGTTGTGTGTGGTTGTGTGTGCTCATGGATGATGGGGAATGCTCAGGAATGCTCAGCTGTGCTTGAGCATGGTCACACATTGTCCTGCACAGCAGTGAATGGTCACACGTGGTCACACGTGGTCACACAAGGTCACACGTGGTCACACACGGTCCTACATGGCAGTGGTGACATCGGAGCCAGCTCTCTGTGCCCACAGCCTGGGGCAGGACACGAGGAGCTGCCTGCTTCTAGCTCTGGGTGCAGCCTTAGGGATGCCCCAGCTTCCCAAGGAGTTTGTCTCCAGCCAGGACTGGCAATCGATCAAGGGGAAACTCCACGTCCTCCTGAGCAGCCCAGGATTAATTTATGTTTGTCTGAAGGATGCTAATTAAGCCCGTTTAAGAGAAAGTTAACTTTAATACGGTGATCTAGTTGATATTAAGAAGCTGCCAAGGAGAGCTGGAAGCAGCTGATCCAAGTCTGATCAGAGGCTCCACCTCAGGATCTGCTGAGCCCAGGGCCAGGGCAGGACCCCTCTGCCCCAGGATGCTTCCCACGACCATCCCTGCTCCTGCATCCCACCTGCTGCAGCACCTGGAGGGCACAAAACAAGGACCAAATCTGATCCAACCTGAGCTTATCAAACAGGACCCAAAGTACTTTTTTTCCAGTTTATCGCCAGTTTCCTCCTCCCCAGTTAAAAAAAAAAAAAAAAAAAAAAAAAAAAAAATT